>NC_092368.1:4346077-4538816 GCF_030848805.1 Temnothorax longispinosus
ATTAGGTGCGAATAATCTTAATAGATATAAAATCTTCATTGCTTGTTAATTACTTTCTTCCTGCTACAAACGGTTACAGAATTAATTTTATTCTGCAGAGAAGTTAATTCTGTTAAGTAGTACCTCCAGCGCTTTTACACGAGTAAATTCAAGTCTAGAGAATCTAGCGACTATAAATACATAATTAATCATTTAATTATTCATATACAGTCGATAATTTTCGTGTAGAGAGACCCATTATTAAACGTTGTAAAGTTTATAGCCAAGCACTACATAATTATCGCGGCTGACCGTGTTTCGATAATAACTTTACTTATTTAATTACTTAATTATTTTCACGTATCTCAGGAAATATGTTAAACAATAATTAAATGCATAGAAACCTCGTGTAAAAGTTAACGCTGTGGAAAATAATTTCTGGAGCAACGAGCATTTGCGTTTGCGGATGTAAACACAAAGCTCGTCCGATTTTCCAGAGGGAAACAAATTAATTCCGACGTGAAAGGAACACGCGGCAGCCCAACAATGTTACGGTACGGAATTCAGTACCGCGCGGTACCAATTATCGTAATAATTAGCAACAAAGCCTCTGCTACGTGGTTATGTTAATGACCAACGCGATCGTAATGAATCAGCGATGAACACGCCATGGTGCGCACGCAATTCGATTACGGATGATGAAATTTAATTATATGTCGATACTACTCGATATTTCCTCTCGCGCCGTACGATATCGATGCCGCGACGATAACCGAGAGAAAAAAGGTTTTGTAACCATCAATTTCTGAAAATTAATGCGAATAATTAATATGTTTGACAGGAATGATATACGAGTTATTTTGCTGTTATGTGCGTAAGCATATTTATGCTATACTACCTTTAACATCTGTATATACATAATATCTGAATGTTAGAGAAAGTTACACGGCAACGATAACTCGCATGTTATTCCTCTCGATTCCCATTACGTCAAGATCTAATCTAACGTTTAATAACTCGATAATCAAACCCCTCTCGGTCACATTAACCAATTACGCGCGTACTCGACTCATGACGTCCCCTTGACGCGTATAAAACCCGATCGCTCGTACAGCGAATTTCCGCGACGAGGGAAAGAAAGTGCTGTGCTGAGGGACACGGAGGGTGGAAGATGGGGTGGGAGGGGAAGGGGGAGAGAGAAAGAGATTATTCCCCGGATTCGTGAATTCTCCATGACGAGGAATCCACTCTTCCGCTCAGTCGCCGCTTTGCGCTGTCGCTCTTCGATAATAATACGTTATCCGAGCACAGAGAAGAGACAGTAAGTACATACAACCACCTAAGAGTAACGGCTATATTGAATTTCTGTCTGCGTAACAACCCCGCCAGGCTTTTAGCAGCGGGAGGTGGGAAAGGAGGAAGAGAAGGAAGAGGAGAAGGACGGAGGACACGGTGGATGGTAGGGGCGAGGAGGAGGGTCGACTTCATTTCCGAGATCCTCACAGTGGGTATACAGTAATACCGAGAGATGTAGAGGGCGAGAGGGAGACAGAGGTAGAGGGAAAGAAAGAAAGAGAGGGAGAGAACGCGGATGAGAGAAACCGGGAGAGACACGAGAACCAGAGACAGAGATACTAGATGTATGAGAGAGCGAAAGGGACGGGTACAGTGGCGTAACTAACGCAAACCCCGGGTCATAATTCCTGAGACCAAATAGAAGAAAAAGAATCGGAAGAAAAAGAGAAATGAAGAAGAAGGAGAGAAGACAGAAATAAATAAAGCGAGCAAAGAAGGAATGGCACAAGAATGAGAGAGAAAGAGAGAGAGAAGGAACAAAAACAAGAAGACAATGAGGAAGAAAAGAAGAAAAATGTAAGAAAGAAAGAAAAAGGACATAGACGTTTTTTCATAATTAAAGATGAATAAATCTTTATTTTACATTGCATTGGGACTCTATAAATGTTACTTACGCCACTGCACGGACAGATAGATAAATAAAGACAGGAAGATGGAAAGGAGAGAGTGAGATAGAGAGAACGGAAAAAGAGCGAAGGAGAGAGAAAGGACGAGGGATGCAGATAGAGAGAGGTGTGGAACGGTGCGGAGCGTACGACGCAGACGGAAGCTAAGGGAAACGGAAACGAGAATCTACGTGAGGTAGAAGACGAGGGTGAGGCAGAGAGGTAGATGCATTCTACATCGTCACCGGTAGACGCCCGCGCCGGATTGCACGTGTGTACGTAGGCTACGCCTTTGCCCGGGTATCTCTGGAACAGAGAGCGGGCGGATCAACTTTGTGGTCGACGATGCATTTGCGGTTACTGAATGCTACATATTACGGTAAAATGTAATCGCTTTAAATAATTATGCTGAAACGCGCAACGCCGTCGCTAATGGATCGTAAGCTGTTATTTGTGTGATTCCAATTGAAGGATTTGCCGCAAAAACCGGTTTCCCGTTTTACTGAAGGTGGATTTCCTTAGAAGTGCAACGTTAAGTACACAGATTACATATCTTTTGGCGCAATGAGATGAATGCGAAAAAAATTTACGGCGCGTTAATTTATAAGGTTGAACACGACAATTATTGAGGTCCTTGAAACTGACTATTTCATTAACCACATGTCAATATACATATTTTTCTATATTTTCTTATATAACGTTTAATTTCTTAATCTTCTATTTTTGCATGTATTTATTAATTTGTATGCACTCGCTCCTATGTGTGTGTATACGTGATGATGAAACTGAGACAAATTATTCTCTTTATCTTTACAGCAAAGATACTGTAATAATGTCAGAATCGGTTCAAGTACTTTTATCATAAAATAACTTTTTGTAGTTATTTTATGCCTTTGATAAAAGTACTTAAATTAGCTTTAATAGATATATTATTGTATCTTTGCTGTAAAGATGAAGAGAATAACATAAAATTTTATTATTATCTATTTAATAGATAATTTATTACTGATTTATATCATTATTGTGCTCGACGACTCATTTAACGTCTCATAGCTACTTAGAGTTTTATGGACCATTATGTTTAAATATGGATCAATGAAAAAATCTGATCTTAGGGTTAATAACGCAGGGCTTGCAGCGCAGGGCGAGTGTTCGGTAATTCCGTTACTGGGGGGGGGGGGGGGTCGATGGCGTATACACAGCGACAGAGTGGCGGGTACATACTAGAGGGGTTTACTGACTGCTGGCTCGCCTCACTCACGCCACTCCTACGCCTCTGAGCCCCCTTGAATTCTCAAGGGTAGGTAGGTAGAGACAGGGAGAGAGAAAGAGAGAGCAGAGGGCAGCTGCCCCGGGCCGTGTAATACGCGCAGATATAGTGGGCCGCCTCTCACGCTAATCGCAGTAATTAAGTCTAAGCTACGGGACTACGGACGACGCTGATCTGTCGGATATAGCCGCGATGCCCGCGATGGCTCGCCCGATCGACTGTGTGTAAAGCGTCGACGATGAAGTGATTTACATCGGAATCGTTCGATCGAAGACCAAGCTCCGGCTTGTGCGGAGTGGAAAATTTGTCACCGACCGTGAGGTCGCCCGTGAAAATAAAGGGCAGTCTTTTTTTCCGTTCTCTTCTTTTCTATCTCTTTTTTCTTTATCCTTCTCTCTTTTTCTTCTTTGTACGGCTTTCGGATAATAAACCGGGCCGGATAATGAACGGCAGACCCTCTTATTTCGGCTCTCGCCTTTCCCCGACACTCTTCTATACCGGTCAAGATATTTCCGCAAAGACCCCTTTAACCCGTTCTTTTCAGACGAGCTTTTCTAAAATGGATGATTCTTCTTTTTTTTGACAGAGAGAATTCTCGACAGTTTAATGGTAATACAATAACAGAAAAAATGGTAGAATTACACTCTGAAACATGTATTCCATTTTTTTTCTCTTTTTGATTATAAAATTGTGAATTTAAATCATTTTAATTTGAGTTAATTGTTACTCGAGGTATTTCGTTATATTTTTCGATATATTTTTAAATAATATTTTTTAAAGGAGAAAATATCTATTAATTAATTTTTCCATGTAAAATAATTCTAAAATGGCAGACTAATTGCGTTTACTTATTTGAAGATACGCCGGGGTTTATTATCACAAATTGAAAATTGTTTTCCCAGCTCTTATATAGTCTAAATTTAAAATAATATGCGTCTGTGTGCGTGCGAGTTTCACCGGATGATGACACGGTGAGCGTGAGAAAGGAATTCGATAATTTAAACGACTCAATCGTCGTGCGACGTAATTATTCGCCGTCATCTACGCGCATGGAACGACACGGATTTCTAAGCGAATATCGATGACCTCGTCGATGCGTTTAAACGCCACGCGCGTCTATAATCATGGTGTCATCACGTAAATCCGAACCCACTGGTTATCGCCAGGCGCTAATTCCTGTGTACCGGAACGCTAATGATATTCTATCAAACCGAGATATCGTTTCAAATAATTAATGTAAACGAGCTAGAGCGCATCCTAAAGGATAAGACTCTGAACTCTGAATTACCGCGAGTATACGAGCAGCTGATTGCGCTACATCCGATTTGAATTTTTTATTTTTCACATTAGCGACGTTGGTATCTCCATAAGTGTCCGACCTAATGATGATGTGAAGCGAATTCAAAGATATCGTTTGAAGTAATTAGCGAACGGATTGCAAAGGTGCAATGTCCTGAAGATGCGAGATAATATTCTAAATTAACGCGAGTGCTAGACATTATGAATTAACTTCTACAACTTTCACGGTCTATTAACGTTTAATTAGTCGAAATAAGATAGACAAATCTTCGGTTTGCATCTTGATGAAATCAGACTTATTCGACGAAATCGGACAACTCGGTGAACTTGCTCGATGAAACCGGACATTATATACCCTTTCAATTGAAAGGCGGTAACATAATTCTTTTTTTTTTTTAATCATTATATCTTTTACACCCTTATTCTTTTACAATTCGACTTGGCGGTTTATTATTTTTGCATTCGTAGAGAAACCCCTTCATGGGCCTCATTCAGTATCGCCGCGGGCGCCGAATCGCGGACGGGGTAGCCACGCACGCGTTTTATCATCGAGATTTCAATAGGTAGTTAGAGACAGGTAAAATGACGAGCACGACACACCGAGTTATTTAAAGCGGGCAGAGCAGGGCGGCGCGGAGGGCTTATGCACAATGGAGAGCGGAGCAGAGGCGAGCACTGTCGTGTTTTGCTTGTGCGCTTGTATACGCGCCGGCTCCTCTCTTTTTTTCTTGCCTCCGGTGCTCCGCGAGAGCAAGTGTGTGCGGTCGTCCTTTATCCCGCCCTCTCTTTATCCAGCGCGATTCCTACGCGTACTACCTTTCTTTCTCTCCCCCTTCTTTTCTGTCTCTTTTCTACTTTGTTTCGTTTCCGTTCTTCCGTACGCTCTTCTTTCTCTCTACGTCCTATTTGCTTCGCTTGCTTCACCCTTTCTCTCTACATGCATGCGCGCACGCCGGACCTATGTTCGTTGACTCAGAAACGTCGTAAATTATTTTATATACACTAACCAATCCCGCGAAGAAGTTGATGCGTCGTAGTTTTGCGTAACGTATTTGCAGAGCGTTGAAATAAAACTATAAGGCACGTATTGAAACTCAGGATGCACATTGAAGAGGATTAAGAAGCACGTGTTAGGAAATCAACGTTTTTCTAAATTCTCGATATCTATATTAGCTACTTTAAATTCTGATGTCTAGAAAATATCTATGTAAGTTATTTTACAACTTACGCTTATATAAATAACTTTTTCTTCAGTTTCGAAACAGTGGCACATATATTGTTAATAAGAAAACTTAAATGATCTTTTGCAACAATCAATAATCATGTACGGTTCATATTTTAAAAGATAATAAAAGAATTTCCTTAATCTTAAATTTTAGAAAATTTACTTGCTTTATATCTAACGTATACGCGACAATGGAGAATTAGTCATGCTTAAGTTGAGACTAAAAGCGGTAGATTGCGACGGGCCGATCGGTGTGCGGGAGAAAATCACGCGGAATCGATGGGCTGCGATGTCTTTACGCAACTAACTCCGCGAAGTGACGAGACGTGAAATTCAATTAACGCGCGGTGCTGTGCCGCGTGCCGCGTGCCTCGGCTCGGCATCAGAAGAAAGGGTAATTAGTCTACTTACCGGTGGGCCAAGTGATTGGCAGGAGAAATTGCGTTACGATCTAATTGAATTAGTGCGATTTCGGCCGCTTTGAGAGAGCGTAACAGATGTACTTAACTCGATACGCGCCGCGTACAAGTCGCGCTTAAATCCCCAAGCGGCGTCTTCCTCGAGTCACCGTTGTTGCAAAAATTGTTCAACCCATTCGTAAGGGGGGTCGTAAAGAATGGCGGGAAGGCACCGCGTTTTTCTCCGGCAATAAACGCGACTCCTTATTGCGAAAATTCCCGTCGTTGTTACCCGAGGGGCTTTCGTGAAAATATACCGGCAAGCTTGCAACATTGCAATGCACGGCACGAATTTTATTCGGTACAAAACGCCATGTATAAGGTGCTCCATTTTTGTTTTTGATTTTTTCTCTCACAAACTACTCGAAAGTGATTTTTTAAATTAAAACTGATAAGTTTCGAACGTATTATGAATTTGATATTTTTAGATATTTTAAGATTATCAGCTACATTTTTCTAAGCAGTATTGGACATTGTATTTAATTTTACAGTCTATAGTTTACATTGTTCCTGAAGATATAATGATGTGTCTAAAGTTATTAAGAGAACTACACATACACACACACATATAGACTATATCAAACCTTAATATTTATCCCACTTATCTTTAAGAGGCACCTTCAAAGTTTACCGATTCTTTTTTTATGGTGTTGGTTGGGTCATCGATGGTTTTGGAAAAAATTGTGCGGTTAGAACGGACCACCCCGTATATTTGAGGCTACCTGAACGGCAATTTCGCACGATTCGTTACGCTACAGGCCGCAGAAAGAACAACTCGCTCCAAGGTAAACAGGATAATCGAGTTTTTCGGTCGTGATTTAAAGAACTGGAATTGATTATCGCGAGATATTGCGGTCCTCGTTGGCCCTCGACCATACGCGCCGTTGATGGCCTTCGCGACATGCCATTGGCATGGTTTACACAGAACGGCGCGAATGGAAATCTGCGTCAATACCTTTTACAATAATAAAAAATGAACGCGTAGTGGTAAAAAGGCAAACATTTACTCTTACAATCTAGAAAACTATAGAACTTCCTAAATATTTTTTCTTGTTTGGAAGATATTCTGATTTGAAATTACACTTTCCTTTTTATAACTGTAAGAAAATTATTTTAAATCTAATCGTCTCTGTTTAGTTAGAAAATACCTAATGTATAATAACTCTAGACAGACTCACTGGGGTAATACGTTACCCCACGCGAAATTCAAATTCGCATCATTCCAGCCAAATTTTTGGTTCTTTGTTTTGTTTTTTGAAATTTTTTTACTGTTTTTTTTTACTACCGCAAATTGATGACTACTATCGTCTTCCCTATTAAACAACAAACAAAATTATCTATTATAAAGTTTTCTAAGAACATTCTGGAAATATTATACACGCGGTACAAGTTTGGGGTAACGTATTACCCCAGTGAGTCATTCACGTATGAGAAAAATAAGTGAGTCTGTCTAGGGTTAATAACATTTTCTGATTAGAATATCATTCGAGAAGGTATTTAAGAAAATATTTTAAATGTTATGTTTGATTAACGTGGCGCTAACATTTTTTCGGCGACATTTGTGACTGTTTTCATAAATTATATATATATATATATATATATATATATATATTTCACAGTTTCACGGTACGTGAGTTCTAATAACTCCGCACGGACACGCGGCATTCTATTCCGTTCGTTTGCGGAACGGAGCCGCTTCTCGGTTCCGTAACGAACATAATCTCGTCGTTAATCAAGTCGTTTCCGTTGACGCTGTGGGCTACGGGTAGCCGGTGGCCGCGTAAATAAACGTATCGATGGCGGCGTAAACAGAATGGAAGGCGTCACGGAGGAAGCACGTTGTTGCGGCACAACAGATTTTCCCTGCCTTTCTTCTTTTTGTTTCCGACCACTTCGCGCCACTCGCTCGCTGCCACATCGTTCAACGGTGCAACAGAGAAGAGACAGCTATAGTCAATCATATAGTGGACCTCGCTGCAATGACTTGCTCGCGAGGAAATCCGCTTAACTTCGGCAAAAGCAAAGGGTTACAGAGTTGTCAATTATTCATACTTCCATCAAACACTATTCGCTATAATTAACGTCTAAACTTTGCTAAAGAAGGAATATACGGAATTCCGTGTGAAAATCACACAGTTTTTTGCGTAGTATCCTTCGTGATAACTTCTCGTTATTGGAAAAGCTAACATTACATACTACGAGATTGAACGGCGTGAATTGTGCAATAAAAGCCGTATAAATAGCGTCGCACTTGTAATTACATGTTTTTCTTGTTATATAAGACCGTGAGAGAGATACAAACTAGAAACTCGAGTTGGACAAGAAGGGTCCAGAAAGAGAGACAAACAGAGAAGGTGGCAAATAAGGAAAGTGGGAAAGAGAGACGCGAGGGATAATACTGTCATGCCCAACTACGTGGCTGTTCCTTCTTTAACCTCTGTTAAACCCGACACCGTGGTATCTCCCTTTCTATGGTATAGCTAGCCATCTGTCAGTCGACTAATCTATTATCTGGTGATTTTTCAACGCCCTACTTCCCTCTCTCGTTCGAGCGAATCCCAAAAAATTGCCCGAAGGAAAACGCCTGAAAGGAAAGAATTTAGGGATTATAGTGGACAGGTGTCCTGATGGATTCGCGTCAAACGTCGGAACTAATTTAATTGAAACGCATGACACATCATATCCGTTTCACTTTTATCAATTTTGTCAAGTAGAACCGCGCTTGGTTAATATCAATTTTTTTTTAGTGATCGTAAATCATGCGTCACAAAAATTAAAGCATCACAACATTTATAATTTTTCTCTATGAAACATGAAATTACAAGGATCTACTGTCTTATAAAATATTGTATAAATTATATATTGAAATTACCAATTTACTGCTTTAGAACCATGTTATTTTATATCCGAAAATCAAATAGCATGTATTATTACTTAGATATTACTTAATGTCTATATATTTGTTTAAAAATTAAAGCACTGAGATAAATAAAAACTTGAGATACTTGTTCCTTGTAATTTTCATGTATGATTAATCCTAACGTTTACGTGCATTCGTACGAATACTGATTCGTCAGTATCAGTGCACACCAAAGCCGGTGCCTAGACAGATATAGTCATGCAAGATATGCGTTATCTATTTCATTAGGTGTGTCCATATGTGTAAGCCGGTATCAATCATCGCACATATCCATGAGCAACGCGATGAGCAAGGACGGCCTTGTTCATCCTCGTGCATTCGCACGCATACCGAGCCGCGTATGTAGGTATGCTTGTATCCGGTTAAAGCGAAAGCAATCTCTCCCGCTATCTACCGGATCCCGGGATAGACGGATGATCTCAGGTAACGACTACCAACTAACCAGCCGGACGGCTCGTGTGGCGCAAGATATACGCTCGCTAATACCGCGCACATATAGCTGATTAAATTCAGATGTGACAAAATAGCGAGTAAATACTGTACGGAGAAACTCATGGTTGAAACGTTTCAATTTTCAGTTTAATTTTTATTTTATGATCTCTTTGACCAATATGGAACCTTTTTAATAAAAATACATATAATATGTATATTTCTTAAGGCATTTGAGAAAATACGATTCTCTTTGATCAGAAACGGAATATTATACAATTCAAATCGTACTACTTCTCGATACAGTTAATTGTAAAACGGAATTAATTAGGCTTAATGGATTCTGAAAGTGAAATCCTAATTACATTTGTATAATTACCAAATCGCGGAGAGAGGAAAGAAGAAGGACACTGTTTCTGTGTTGCGTAAACTACAAAAGAGAGGTATAGGAAGAGAGAGAGAAATTGAAAAGGAGAAAAAGAAGTTTATAAAAGGGAACGGGGTAGCGAAGGGATCACGTGCCAAAGAAACGTTAAACACATTTTGAACGTTTGTATAGAGCAATTAGTATTTATAACAAGGGTAGACAGAGACCGGCTACGGTTGGTTCGAGGTCCGGGGGGATCATTCCCTGCGCCGAGTGAAACGTGCCCCGATCGGCAGAGGGATGTAAGGATAGACGAAGAGGAAGCAGGAACGACAAGGATAAGGGAATTCGCTGGTTTGTATGGGTGTATGTGTGTGTTAGGAAGGGCGAGAGCGGTGCGAAAGGTGGAGAAAGGACAGAGGGTTGGCGAGACCACATGCCGTGAACACCCCCCCCGGCGGCATCGAAACGTGACGGAATTGTCAAGTGAGACCTTTGCGTCGAGAGAGTCCAGTATCCCTTCGTTTACTTCTTCTTACCTTCTTCCCTCGTCCCTTTTCGTACTTCTTGAATTCACGCGCGAAAAAGTCGCGGAATTTCGCATCCCGGCCAAATTATCACGTGTAAATTCACAACTTGTACTGTTTTGTTTGCAAATGCACGCTTAACAAAAAAAGAGAACGTCACATCGATAGCGATTCGTATAGTCAAATATCAAAAGAATTATCAATTCTCTTTTGTATCTTAAGAAGAAATGATTTCCATTTATTAGAAAAATAAACATGAAATGATCTTTTTGCCATACATTTCTCCAAAAATGTATTTAGATATAGACCTCAATGATTATTAATCTCATATATCGAATATTTTGTCCGTTACCAGCTTAAATCTTAACTTTTTTAGCTCTATATTTTTTAACCATACGATTTTCAAGAAATCTTGTGTGTGATTTTGAAATTAGCGAAAAAATAATCTCCCGACTAATGTCGAGCAAAAGATATTCATAAGTAATGAAACAACAATTTTGGATATATGTATATAAATGCATTGGGGCGTATATTTTATAAATTTAATTAAATACAAAATTATACACATATCTGTGAAATATAGCATCTATACAGATATGCATTCATTTGTGTACATTTCCATCTCGCATATATGTTTACTCGCGTATATCACGAAGCCGAGCAGAGCAAGCGTACCGCGAAACGCGCGTCGCGCTAAGCGCGCGTATTGTTCCAAACGCAAAGCCGATGTTCCGCTACGGTCACGGTCGGCATTACCGCGCCTATAATTAATCAAAATTACTCTGTCAGCGATTGGGACGCAAACAGCAATTCGGTCATTAGCCGTAGCGCTGTTAATTGCGACGGGCGTTAATTAGAAACTCCGACGTGCTATTCTCCGTTCGAATACATCGCGGTATACAGAATTACGTTGCGTGCCATACCGACCGACCTACGTAACGTACAATTGTCGTGTTCGCTTAAATGTTAATCCTCTTGCGACCGAATCGACCGACCTGGGCGATTCTCTTCACGTTTCTTTCGCGGATGACCATGATAGTACGCCAAGTGCTTTCAAGTTAGAAACTGTTGCCGGAGTTTTCCGACGAGCGCCAGTCAACTCAAATCGCTCTCCTCGCAATTGCAATCGCGAGTAACTTAGTTGCAGCTCACAATCAGTTGATTGTTCGCGAAACGGACACGAAGTGACGACGAGATGTCTTTGCTCAATTGGCACTGCTATTAAGAGAATTAGAAGATTTTTCGAACAATGCATTTCGGTTCTCTCTCGAATCCCTTATTATTCTACAAATCAGAATGGCGTCTGAATAATATAACGCATGGTGAATGTTATGCGTCATCGTGAACATTATTTTGAAATGTAATGTATATTTGTGTGTAAATTTGATGTAAAATCAACCTGTCATGAAATCCTATACGTCATAAATTTAATTAAATTTCTATTATATATTAATATATTATATTACAATAATCCTTATAATAATCTCGTATTAATTATATTATGTATATTAATATTGATCTTTTGCGGACCTTCCATACATGATTTTTTCGTACTTTATAAAATTTCGCATAGACACAATGAAGTTAAAAAGAAACGACTTATAAAAGACGAAATAAAACGTTCGGTTACAAATTATATTTAATTAATTCTCAATATCACGTACGCGTTCATAAGTACTATCGACTACCCTCGTCGTTGACTCTTCCATACGTTTCTCTCGTAGTCGTCGGTGCTGACTCGCAACGCTCGAGAAAGATCCTGACAATAATTATTACCATCAAATAACAGACCGCATTCACCTGTCCCGACCAGGTGAGTTAACGAAACAAAGAAGGGAAGAACGGAGACGAGAAACGAATAGGGAGAGGGGAGGAAGAAGGAGGGGAGGGAGGGAGGGGGGAGAGAGAGAGAGAGAGAGAGAGAGAGAGAGAGAGAGAGAGAGAGAGAGAGAGAGAGAGAGAGAGAGAGAGAGAGAGAGAGAGAGAGAGAGAGAGAGAGAGAGAGAGAGAGAGAGAATATGAATGAGTGAATGAATGAGTGAGAGACAGCCGCGGTAATATGGCCGCCCGTAATTGGCTATATTGTTCCTATGAATTGATATGTCATTAATATTGATTGGCTGCGAGCCGCGGAGCTTGCGTCGATGCGCGGTCGAGTTAAGGGGGGAACGAGGGGGAGCAGATTTCCAGCGGCGAGACAGGACTCCGGCGAGAGCGGGAGAGACCAGGCTGGTTGGACCAGGAGGAAGGAGCGGGATGTATGCACGTGTGAGAGAGACAGGGCCGATGTGTTCCGCGAGAGTGAGGGGCGGGAGATGGACGCGGTCGGGCCGTGATACATGCGTTATCCCGCGGATGCACAATGCGACCGAGCCGCGTAATGCGATTCGTTCGTCACTGGTTTTCGGTTGGCGCCTCTTTTGATCGTCCGCCTCGCCGTATCGATGCACAATATCGCTACTTTGTTTCACCCTCAAAGGGTTAAACGCGATCGCGGTGATACGAGTGATGCACTCCGACATGAGCGGGATTTGATATTACAGCGGGACGACGTAATGCTTTCACGGTGACGGGAGAAATTACGAGAAACCATCCTAATGTTTGTTGACCAAAGATATCAAACTTTTAAAAAGAAAAAAAAAAACACAAACAGCAGCATGTGTTTCTTCCTCTTACATACACAGGAATCCGTAATTGAAATAAATTTGCGTGAATTGTATCAAAAGAGCCAACTTCAGAGAACTTATGAAACAAGAATTTTACGTCAGAGAAGATACCAAAGAAAACAAAAATAATAGTATGTTTGCATTGTATAATTAAGTGGTATCTCTAACTGGCTTTATTCCTGATAACTTTCTGCTTGAAAAATCTTCAAGAAGTTCCCGAAGCATCAAAAAACTCACAGAAACATCTTACCGAAAAATCCGATTCCTCTCTCAATAAATAACGACTCGGTTCCAAAGGGATTAAAGGAAACGTGCTTACTTCGCTTCTGCTTCACAATAGAGCGACGTTTTAAAGTACCATTCCGGGTGTCCCGATTGCGCGACGACACGCTCCTTCACCGACGCAGGCAGCATCGCTTTCTCATCGATCTTCGTTGTCGCGTACGGTGAATATACAGACGCATCGGCTGAAATCTTGTACATCGTAACGTATTATGTACGCGCGATGCGGCCAGGGAATTTATTGCTCTTTTCGGAGGCGAGGGGCGAGGGGCGAGGACTCTCTTCCCTCCTCTTGGCCGCTCGCACGCATTTATTCGGAATACAAGGTTGCCTCTTCAAATATCGAATCTCGACGCTCCTTCAGATAGATATTTCACAGAGCTGTCCTTTAGGTAGGTAAAGTCAGCAAGAGTCGGGAGACAAGCTGACGGTATGGGAGAGGAGTGAGTGGGAACATAAAGCAGAAACCCTCCCTATACTAGATACATACATAGACGGAGAGAAACATGGACAAAAAGAGCAAGAACGAGTGAGTCTAAGAAAGAGAGAGAGAGAGAGAGAGAGAGAGAGAGAGAGAGAGAGAGAGAGAGAGAGAGAGAGAGAGAGAGAGAGCGAAGAACAAGCATACGCATTCCTGCAAGAGCTAGCAAGAAATAGATAATACATGAAAGATAAAGAAAGACCAAAGTACAAGATTGAGTGAGAATGGAGAAGAAAGAAAGAAAGGAAGAAACAGAGATGGAGATTCCCTCTAGTAAGAGTCATATTAAAGATGAGAGGAAGTACGATCTGTAAGAGGAAGTAAGAGAGCAACAGAGAAGAAAAGAAGTTAGAAGGAGACGGATAAAAAGTGAAAGACAAAGAGGCAAATAAGTCATAAAAGAAAATGAGAGCGAAAACGAGCTAGCTAAAGATAGATGAAAAGCAGAAGAAAAGGACAGAAACAAATTACAACAGAAAATGAGTCCAAAGAGAGAGAAAGAAACTGGAATAGATGAAACTCTTAGTAGAAACTAGCAAGAGACAGATTGATAAACAAGGAAAGAAAAAAGAGAGCGAGAGAAAAGGAACCAGGGACTCAAGCAGATTGTACAAGTTAATACGAGACAGGGAAGAGATGCAAGACAAAGAGGAAGCGAGATACAAAGGGAGTGAGAGTGAAAGGAGAAAGACAGACGAGAGTATCGGAGGAAAATAGCAAAAGACAGATGCAGGACGAGAGACAAGGAAGAAAACAGGTTATAAGATAGAGGGAACGAAAGCGACAAGGAGAATAAGAGATAAAAGATAAGGATAGAGAAGACTCCCAGAGCAATATGAACTAGCACGAGATATACGAAAGGCGAGAGAATAGGACAGATGCAAGCTGCAAGAGAGAACAGGCAACCGAGCAAAGAGTAAATCCTGAAGAGGAGTCGAATGGTGGATACGGTAACGCGACGAGGACGGAGAGCGGAGAGACCCAAACGAACCAGAAAAGATAGAGAGACGATATGGCGAGATGAAGAGGAAGAGAGAACGCGACGCGCCTCGCACTCAATTGGCGTGAGCGAGAGGGATTTTCTCAAGGAGCACGACGAGGGGACGCGGATAAAGGGGGAGGTCCTGTAATTTTTCAGCAGTGTAGCGCTCAGAATTTTAATGGCCATCAAGGGTGCGGGAAGAGTGGAGCGGGAAGGGCGGGGACGGGTCTAAGAGGCGGAATATGCGAGTGAGAGAGTGAGATAATGCGAACGGTGAATGAGGACCAGACCGTGAAAGAAATAAACCCGCATATAAACATGAGCCCCGAAGAATCCCCTTGCCTCCTCTCTTTTTCTTTTTCTCTCTCTCTCTTTCTTTCTCTCCTCTTCCTTCCTTCTTCCACCGGAATCCTTTATTATTGATACTCTCATAGGGAGAATCCTGTACATACTTTACGTTTACTTACTGCCACCGTCTCTGTCTCTTTACTTGTTTCTTAGAATCTCTTCCTAAAGATACTTTAATAAAAGTCGCGAAATAATATTCTTAATTCTGATTGCCTCAGTAAAATTGACTGTTCTGGCGGAAACTATAATAATTGTGCAGAGAATTGCGTTGCGAAAACCTTGTTTGAAAAGAGAAAAATAAGGAGAGTTTGAAAAACAAGATAAAATTCTGAAAATATAATGTAAAAAAACTGGAGTTTATTATCATTATCATTACATAAAAATATTATACAGTTTTTTTAAATTGTCTTTTTTTGGAAAAAATATGTATTTTTAATTCATTAATTTGTATAATTGTATTTATTTTTTATCATAAAGAAAAAAAGTAAAAATCGATACTCGGAATTATTGCTTTTGGTCAGAACTATTCGGTCTTAAAGTTTGGTGTAAAGTTAGCCATTTTAATTGTCCATTTTTTATATGTCTTTTTCAAACACTTTTCAAAGTGTTAATCGCCGGAAATCTTTTTTTTAACATAAGAATACTCTTATACTTTTCGAAAAAAAGCTGAAACTCTAATCAGAACTAAAAAATTTTAAAGTAGGGGTACGAACTTTACACACACCATTTTAGCGGATAAGCTTTGAAAATATGATGTATTTGGCGTAAGAGAGAGAAGAAAATTTCTATACAATATAATACTGAAAATAAAAAGTAAGAAATTGCTTTTGTTATTTACTGAAACGTAAAATATCAAACAAGTTAACTTTAACATTATTTTATGATGTATTAGTGGATATAAAAAATACAGAGAGAGAGAGGGGGGAGGGGGAGGGGAAGAGGGAGAAGGAGAGAGGGAGAGAGAGAGAGAAATACTTATACATTATTTATGATTTGATATATAAAAGTGTTTTTTTTTTAGAAGCAAACACTTGAACTTTTTTAGTGAGTTTCACTATACGCTACAGCAAACGATTTTGCACAAAGTGTGACATTGCCTTATTAAAGGGTCTCTATTCTTTTCTTCCTCCTCTCTCTCCTGTTCAGACTGGCTCCCCTTCTGCCTCTCGCTGGGCGGATTAGCTCGCCCCGATAGCTGGGAACCCTGCTCCGAGGATTAATT
Organism: Temnothorax longispinosus; assembly: GCF_030848805.1. Taxonomy (NCBI): domain Eukaryota; kingdom Metazoa; phylum Arthropoda; class Insecta; order Hymenoptera; family Formicidae; genus Temnothorax; species Temnothorax longispinosus. The sequence continues at coordinate 4,362,494 of NC_092368.1, forward strand.
GATTTAACATTCGTTAATGCGCCTGGGGTCGAGCGAGTATTGTCGATATAATACCGGAATACTGGAATATTCACGCGTCGATTTTTCTTCTTAAACAAAGGTGTTCTATAATTTAGCCATCACCGTTTTCGACCATAGTAATATTGGATCGGATTTCCGAGTATTTTCATTTGATATATTGTTCAGTATATTACTCGCTACATGCTTGTCCTGCATCAAACCATCTAAAGATTGCTTTTTCGAAAAGAACCAGAAAAATATCCTTTTACAGCATTTAGTGCGTTGTGCGCGTAAGATAAATTCGTATTTCAAAATATCACTCCCAATACCTTAATCACGATGTGATTAATCTTCACGAGGAGGAGTTATTAGAGTTATTTGGATTTTTTCTCAATGAAAATTTAATGAGAGATCATTATTCATCGTGTCTTTAACTTTCGACGTAAAATATCATGGTGATTAAGCTTTGAAATTAAAATCCTATGAAAGTACAATCTGTTTGAATTTAATTAAGAACAAAGTTTTATCAGTTAGTTTTACAGATCCAAAGCTTCCTCAATTGCTTAAAATTCGAGATTTCTTTATAACTCGAAAATCATAATGTTTCTATACGTTTATAGAGAGAGAGAGAGGAGTTAGCTTTAGGTTGATAAAACATTTAAAAATAAATAAATTGATGTGATACATAAATATGATACGACAAATATGAGCGCTCTATATATCATTTTATGTCTTTGCAGTCTTTTATATCTTTTATATTCTTGCATTTTATGCTGTCTGGTCATAAATACTAATCTTCCGACAAATAGCGATATTTCAAGCTATGGATACGTTCTCTTCGGCACTGAATGCAATGTCCATACATTCTTTCGGTATTGATGTTGAAGCTAAGCATCCGTACTCTGCTTCGACGTGGCGTAGCGTTTAGCGCGGAAAGCGGAAGGTGAATAAATACGTTAATCGCGCTCGTTGAGAGCAAGTAGCCGGCTGACATGCCCTACACCCCGGCGACACTCGGGAGTTATAGCGACGATAAATCATGTCCTTATCGTACTGCCATTAAGGCGTTTTATATGCAACATTCTGGGCGGGAGGGCGCGGCGGAGAGAAGGTCTGAACTCTGTCGTTAATACACTTTCGTTCGTGTGCGCTAAGGCGTAATGAAATATTCCGCCGCAGATAACAGTTTACTTTGACACGTCACGAGAATGATTATACAAGGTGTCTTGGACTTGCTCCATTTCCTTTCATCGACAGATTGAATATTGTTTGAATATTTCTCAATAGAAGTATCATGGTATTATAAGCGACTGATGATAAAGCTGTTTGTTAAATAAAATCTTATTATGCAATACTCTTCGCTAAACAAATCAGTATCAAAATCTTATTATGCATTTTATTTTTAATAAACATCGAATTTTGTTTCATACTTTATCACGAAGATATTCGTTATGTTTACATAAAAATATTCAATACTAATGTCTCATTGGACGTTCGCTAAGAAAGAATTGATATCTTGGTTGATACAGAATTGACAGAATGGCATGCTGTATGAAAAGAGAGAAATTGTACACTTTATCGAAGCCTCTTGTTACACGTTATCTATCAAGCGGAATCTGCAACGAAATCCAAACGACTTTTAATTATAGTCGTCGACGTCGGATACGACGACGGACGGGGGGAATATCGAATACTGCTAAATCGAGCCGCTAAATCTTCCACGGTGCGAGCATCTGCGAGAGCACATCGGGGTATTCCGCGCGCTCTATTCCGTCCGCGAGAGGATCGACAAGGCCACGCCCATCCGGATATCGATTCGTTGACAGCGTCGGTTTTCGCTCGCCGGTACCACGGGGTACGCCGAATCCGGAGCAGGATTTACGGAGAAATCAGAATCCTCGCCGGGACTGTCCCCCGCGAAACATTACGGGACTATCCGCGAACGACACCGTCAGATTGCCTTATGTTTATTGTGTATCAGAAACTGTTGCGGAATTTCTCGAGGACCGCCAGACTCAATTAAGATTAAAGAATCGCAAACAATAACTATCTATATATGATACACGCGAAAAACAATTACTAAAATGAATTAGAAAAATTGTACTGAATGCCGTTTCATAAAAATCTAAATTTTAAAATTGCAGTATATATATTACATCAAATGATATTCCACGGATATAAAATTGCGTGAAAAGTAATAGACACACTGGAAAAAGAAAATATATTTGTGAACATTGCTGCATATTAAATAATCTAAATAAGTATCGTCGTTGAAAAATGCAGAAAACTGAAAGTTTCCGTAGTGATATTTGAATTTGAAATTTACATTTAGTGCTCAAATTTGCTTTTCTTTATCTACAAATTTTTAAAAGCTGAGTAACGACGAGAAACGCCGCAACATTCGTGATGGAACTTTCGATCACGATTGCTTCGAAAATATATTTAAAAAAAGAAAGAAAAAAGCGACGACATTTGTATGCGTATATACTGTACATTTAAAGCTAAACCACATGATTTCACATGACAATATTGAATATTCCTAAAATTCATCGCGTAAATACAGAATTTTGGAATATTTAACGAGCGGATGCATATCGTTTGGAGCTGGCTTTAGACAAATAAACATTTAGCGCTGAATGCGCGATGTAAATCAGCGCGAGCCAATGTTTACGCGGACGATTAATAGTCAATTCAAATTACACGTTGCCCAACGTGCCGTCAACTTCACGCCAATTCTACCCTGTAATCCTGCATTTGTATTACACGTCGATACGTTGTTTAATCCCGTTGAAAATGTTTCGTGGTGCGTAACCAGACATTCAACGATTTTATGCTGCCCCTTTTCTCTTTGTAGAGACGTGAAAAGAGCGCTGTTATAAAAACATTAGATGTTACATTAATTAACATTAAGTACTTTCGCAAACTGTCTCGCTTCTTGAAATGAGGAGAATGTCAGTTATGTATCACCGTTCCGCCTGATTTATTTATCTGCCATTGCCAATGCTGGGTTAGTTGTGAGTTTTCGCAAATTAATTGTAATTTGTGATGATAAGTAACTTCGTTAACCATCGCAAAAACTGTCGCGAGCGAGTTCATATCTTTGTACACCTCGTTGCCTCTCTCTTTCTCGTTGAAACGAAATTTTCCTCACCAGGTGCAAAAAGAGATACGGATGGGGTTAAAAGTCTCGCGGTGCGCCGTTATGACAGATCACGTTGTATAAGCTTCAGGGCGGATAAGTGCAGGGTAGAGAGAAGGTGGAAGCGTTCGAGGGTGAATGAGTGTAGGCGGGAGTGGATAGGGGAGCGAGGAGTCGGCGAGGGGATGACGGAATGAGGAAGAGACGGAGAGATAGAGTGAGAGAGAAAGGAATGAGAAGGGCGCAAGGATGGAGCTTGTTTCATTGAGGGGTGTTTCATATCGACCGCCACTCGGCTCCGCCTATCACGAACACAAGCTCTCTGCTCTCTCTTTCTCTCTCTCTCTCTCTCTCTCAATCCCCTTCGCTTCCTTCATCCCTCACGATCTCTCTCATCTCGTGTTTCCTTCCAAACCCTGTCGAATGCAAACAACGGACGCGAACCCACCCGCTAACCTCTACTTGATAACAACGATTACAACTGGTGACTCTCGCGGAACAACCTCGGGCTCATCTCCACCCCCTCTTCCCTCTCGTACACTTCGATAGTCGTTCCCAAAACGGACACACGGTATTGCTTTCCGTACGATCGGATCCCGCTTCTCTCTTTCTCTCTCTTTCTCTCTCTCTCTCTCTTTGTGGCAATGATATCCCGCGCATTTCTCGTTAACGAAATACTTCGCTTCCCATTGTGCAACGGAAAGTCACGTGGCGTCTATTTCCGGCCGGATTTTAACGATGAAAAATTCGTGTTACGTGTTTTGTTCTCCGTATTTCTTTCTATTGCAACTGATTACTTCGAAAAAAAGGGATGATATATAAATCTACATCGTAAAAATTGCATTGTGTGATTACACGTTTCCATTTCTCGCTTTTTTTTTCGTACTAACAGTGATGGCTATTCACTGCGTACTATCTTCTTACGCATCTCTGCTCATCAATTTATCCCGCAATCATACAACTCGATCTCGTTCTGTTAGCTCCTCGATGTAACCAGCTCGAGCTTTACGTTGTTGCTTCGTCCATTAATTTCGCATCGTGACATTTGATTGTAGGAAAACGCAACGCGACGGTTATGATACACGGCGCAATATGTGCGGCATTGCATTTGCGAATTTCATTTCGACACGATTACTCGTTCGAGCCCTCCCTCGCGCCCCGCGTTCTGCCCCAATCCCTTCGAGAGAGTTGGCCAATCATTATTTCAAACGGATAATGCAAACGCGCTATTTAATTAAAAACATATTTGTGTTCGCCTGATCGTCATTATTACGTGCCGGCGTGTATCGCGCGATATCGAACCCTGTTGTTACGCAAAATCCGCAGCTGATTCCACTAATCAGACGTGATTGCGCGCGGAAGAGGATGAGTTTACACGCGTGCTGTGCGAACGAGTTTTCAATCTCGCGTACGTCTCCGCGTCCCGTAACTTGCGTAATCGAACGCTCGTTAATTACACGGACGTCCGCGCAATTATTTGTGACATGTATCCGCACGCTCGCAGGGAATAACGAATAAAACAACAAAAGATTAATAATTGTTATAATCTGCTTTATACGTGTAATATTCGTTTTGGCTAATATATCAATTCATTCGACGAAATTTATTCGATAAAGCAGACATTTTGCAATGCATGTGATTCATCGTGATTCATTAATCCAGAAATATCGGGGAACGCATATACGATATCTCTATAATGTATTATGTTTTTTTCCAAACGGAGATAAAAGCACACGTGCACACGTACGTATAGCGAGTTTTAAAAAAATTTTATTTCTGGACTATCGATTTACACGTCGATGAAAAATACAAAGAAATGTTTACTACAAGCCACGGCGTGGTGCACGTCACTGCGCATTTGCGTGCCTATTGCCACTTTCCGCGGAAATTCCATCGGCTAATAGCGCGTGTGTGGAGGTGATGTTTAACGACAAATTTAAGTTCATTATCCCCGCGGCCGGCATTGTCGGCGGACACGTACTACACGACACGGACGACACGAATTCTCGCGTAATTAGGGATACGTGCCGCGGCGCATTCCCATAATTAGCGTGTCGGCCGGGGAACCAATGTGATGGGAAGTCGCGCAATTTTATTACGCTCCGCACTGCGCTGGCAGTCGGTATCGTTCCCGCTCAGCGCAAATCGATAACGCGCTGCAGATTGAAAATCGCTTCCCTGTCGTAAAAATTCATAACTCGCCAGTCCGCTGCCATGCCCCGGCTTCCGTTGAATTTCCGATCGCGCATTGTAAGATCCCGATCCGATCGTGCGAGAGTACAAACAGCAAAATAGATGATTTTTGTGCAAACAGATAATCCAAGCCAATTCTAATTTTTCATTCCATTGGAGGCACGCCGCGTAATATATCAAATATGTCAAGTCTGTTTTGAACGTAATGTTTTACAGTTAAAAATAATTTTCGACGAAACGACGGAAATACGTGATCGAGCATAATTTAATACTATTAAAGTATGAATATATTAATAAATATATATAATCTATTCGTTTAGTTGACTGTTTTATCTTAAATAAATGTACATTATCATTAGTCAGAAGTGTCAGTATTTGTATAAAAGCATTGAATATTAGTCAATTCGTAATATAAAATAATATTGTTTACCTTTTGTTGAACACAATATATAATACTTATACCTTTATAACGGATATTAATTATTTGTCTGTACTTCCGAACAGAGGTACTAATTATTTGCTCCCAATCTATTTTCGCGGTCGGTCTCTTCGCTAATTACGACGGGCGGCATCGGCACTGCACGATAACGATATTTGATATTGATACTTGTGACGTTCGATTTATCAGATTCAAGCATGTTCGACAGTCGCGATATCGAAGAGGCAAGCGCGCGCTCCTAGAGGCAAACATTGTCCGCAAACCTCACGGGCTACGGTAAATATGCGCGCAAACCGGCCGGGTCAACGATGTACGACCCCGCAGTCGCCGCCGCAGTCGAAACGGTAATGGAGTCCAGCGGCGGTATTGAGTTAAGTTACATATGCATACAATTCCGAGTAAATAGCTAGTAACGTTCGCGCATACATCATTTCGAGGAGCTACCGGGTGGTTTATACGTACGCTACGTGGCGGATGGTTAACACGCGGCCGGGAATTATTGACCGCGAGCGCGTGTTATCGTCGTACTTTTGTACATGCACGCTTCCCTTCGCCGCGGGAAATTAACGACGGCGGATACTGACCTTACGAGATGCGTTTCATTAATATCTCATCCGTGGTACGTGCATGCGTTATTTCCATCGCGCGGCGAACTGCCACTTCCGCAAAATAACGAGGCAAGTTCGCACATTGTTAGAGCACATAGAGCTTAAACACATTTTGAGATTGTTAATTTACCGAAACTCAACAGTTAATGAATAGTTACAATTTTAATCTCTACTTGTTTTCTCATATATATTTCAATCAATAATTAAAAAACTCAATTATACTATTTAAAAACGTCTATCGAATACTATTGCATGTATAAAAAGAACTGTGACATTTAAAGAATGATTTAATCTAATGGAATAAATGATAATTGAAATGATATTAATAATTGCTAAGTAAAGTAAACTCGTTAAACTAATAGGTATAATTAATATGTGAACACTTATATATATATCTGCCTATAATTTGTTCATAAAACCGTGAAATATACTACATAAAAGAAAAGCTAGAAAGTAAATGCGCATATTGTGTCGAGCGATAAAAAAAACAAGACGTTAATTACCACTTTTTATTATGTCAAACTGAAAAAGTCTAAGTAATTACTTCAAATTTATACCGAACGATTAAATCGTCCATGTAATAGCTCGAGCATGCATATACGTACACATATAAAATATCTTGTGTGCCCGTTATAGTTTACGGCGTATTAAAAGCGTATTAGTGGTAAGCGGTATAGCGAGCAATCGTTATAATAGTATGATAACGGTAGACGAATGGAAACGGAGGGTGAATCGGATGCTAAATTAAAGACTTGTTCATTGTTTCACTCCCGTACATCGACTTGCTCTGTTAACTCTTTTGATGGCCTCACATCCGGTTATTGTATTACTTTCTCTATAGCTTCATAATCTTTTTTGAATTACATCTGTTAGAGAAAATGTGAATTTTTATATTTTTATTCTGCGTGATTGGTAATACTTTAGGAAACTCTTTTATTATAATTTCTAGGATTTTACAAAAAAAGTGCGAAATAATTAAAGAATGAAAATAAATTGTTCTCATTATTCGATTCCATAAATCGCATAAATAATCATTAAATGATTTAACGTAACATGTAATATCTTATAGAACTGCACAACTCTAAGAAAATTGCGTGTTTGTATATTACAATTGAGGAAAAAGCCCATGATTGCGCGAAATAGTAAATCCGGTTCAACCCACAATCTCATTCATTCTGTATTATTACTTATATGTCTGGCGTCATATTCAGATTAGGAAGGTAGACTCACCGCTTCTGCTGAAACTTGGTTGTTTTACGTAATTTTAGTCCTGACGGGACGTTATATGGCAGTCCAACGAAAGCAGCAATCTTACGGGCTGTAGCAGCAGGGGGTAGCGTTCCAGTGGCTGGCGTTAGCATACGGTGCACCTAAATATAGTAGCGTACCGGCGAACAATATATTACGCCGACTTGCCTATACACTAGACAACGACGACGACGACGACGACGACCACTGGATAAAATAAATAGCCCGGACTTTCCTCGCAACGTGATACATTGCTCGTTAATTGCACGTTACCGCGGATACCGGTGGCGGCGTGTTTTCAATTTATATCGATAGATGATCTCTCGCAAGAGCGAGCGAGCGAATCGTCGCGAATGCGGATTATGACGTCTATATCGGATCACATCGAAAAGAATCGGAGGCGCGATTAAATTACGACACGCTCGAACGAGCAGCATCGATAACGTTGTTAAAGATATTAGATATAGTAGTGCAAGCGCAGATACTTGCAAAAGAAAATATCCAGTTACGAACCAGAGGATACCTTGGTACATTTTGCGTACAGTTACATTTTAGATATTCGCAGAAGTCTTTTACACATGCCAATGCAGGTAAGTTGGCATTTAGATAAAAATAGGTATGTCGATTATAGAGTAGATACATTAGATATGCCGGAACACACATACAAAGTATACAAATATATTATTAACACCCGACTGCCGATTGGAATCGGAAATAACACGGAAAATATGAACGCGAGTTAACAACGGCCGACCGTGGGGCTCGAGAGATATCTGGATGCGACGAGGTATCTGGGTGTGCGGTATTAGCAATATTATCCCGTCGATAACGAGAGAATACATAGAAAGCGTCCGACACAGTAATAACACGGCTGACCGCCGATGAAGCGTATCCGTACGGCGAGTAATCTATACGTACGAAAGCTCGGCAGATATCTAACGATTTAACGAGCATTATCTAACGGCCGGCAGAGTCGGCCTATTAAAATGATTTATGCACGACGACTGCATTACGCCACGCTTAAGTCTTCATCAGATAAAAAGTGTCGGACCAGACGCGACGCGTTGTATCATATCATTCACAGTAGACACGCTCCGACTGCGAGCGAGCCTGCGTTATATTAAGTAAGCGGTATCGACGCGTGGATATAAATTATAAACACAACGCGTATACACAACAAACACACACATACGCAAACACACGCGCGAAGCACGGTCGAGGCGTTCTCGCATACTCGAGAATACGGTGTGTGTTTATGAATCTACGTGCGCGCGTGTGTGCCGCGTACGTGTGAGGAGATTTAAACGATAGCTCCGATAAAACGCGGATCACGAGAAGCTGCGCTCCGCGACGAAGCAATCGCTACCAATCTGCCGGCTTCTTCCTTTCCTTGTTTCTTCACCAGCTTTTTCATCTTTGTCTTCTTCTTCTTCTTCTTCTTCTCCTCCTTCTTCCACTTCTTCGCTCGAGCGCGTAGCGACGAGTTTCAGTCTTTTCATTTCCGATTCCCTCTCTCTCTCTTTTTTCTGTTGTACAAGCAGGTATGTTAGCAATACTTAGGTAAATTGAGGTGTCATACTTTGCTTCCGAGATCGAGTATTTGCAGTACCGTTAGTTTATCTCCGGCGCTATCCACGGAAAATGTGACTGCGCCGCAAAGTGCTTTTAATACCATAAAGATTTCTTTTTTGAAACACTGCGAAAGACTTATCATATATCCGCCGCTTTCAGCGATATTTCTTTAAAATAAATGCCACGTTAGTTTTGCAAAAGATGTTTCATCCTTTCAAAGATGTACCTTGCATCGGGGTACATATAAGAAAGCGCGCGTGTTTCTTATTTTAAGCTACTTTGTAAGATATCCGAAGCTCATCAAAATCAGACGGCGACGTCGGTTTTTTTTGTCAGTTGAACGAGCTACATTCATTCTTTCTGTCTTCTTCGCTCGCGCGGATAGATACGTCCTCCATTTTTCACTCGCCCTGCCCTTTTTGCCTCGTACTACGCGAGTAGATGTTCCAGTCTTCCTTCTACCCTTGGCCCCGTCTTTTTGCTCGTCGTCTCTCCTTCCCACCGATTATGCGCCAGTAGTAGATGTGCACCGGCATCGTCTTCCTCTCTCTCGCTTCGCTTCTTCCCATCTTTCTCCCTTCTCTGTCTCCTTCCCTTTCCTGCAGCACAGTGGAAGTAAATACATACTGTCGTTGCTCCAACAATCCTCTATCTCCGTCTCTCGCCTTACGCAGAAGTCAGTCTGATTCTCGAATCTTCCCTCTTTTTCGTCCGACTCGCGCTCTCTCTTTCTTTTATTCGTGCTCCCTCTTTTCCCTTTCCGCGGCGTAACCGTTCTCCGTCTTCTTCTATCCTTTTAGAATGCTTCTTCTTTCCGTCTATACGGTGACCTAAAACTTCCGTTTTAACAGCGCATTCTTGAGTAAATTTCTAGTATCGATGTTTTTGTTATTTATCGCGCTTTTTAATATTTGTTGCTAAACAGTGCCATAATAAGATGATAAATTAAGATTTTTATTTTATATGAATTTAAACAAATAGGTAAATTTCTTTTATTTTAAACGTCTAAAAATTAATTTACTAAAAATTTTTTATTTTCTATTTCTTATAATTTTGTGTATTCTGAATGTAATTAAAAAAAAATCGAATGTACAAGTCAAATTAGTACAAAAGTCTGACTCTGAAATTAATATTGCATGTTAAGAACACCCTATATACCGTTTTGATGCTATATATACGTGTTAGTACATTTTCTCTCCGTCTACGTTCAACCAATTCTCTTTCAGATTCTCTCCCTTTCCAGACGGGACTATATACATATATTCACGGTTTGTCCTTCTTCAACTCACATTCCCTCTTCCTCCCTCTTTCCTTCTCTCCGTCTCTCTTTTTTCTCTCTTCCTCCTTTTCTTCCCATCTCGGTCCTTCCAGAGCTCTGTAGGAGAGAAATATATTTTCGTCCATCGCATGAAACCACTATCGCCAACTCCGTCCGGCTCTACTACGCGTAATACTCTCTTCTGCTCTTACTCGCTTACTCGTACATTTTCCCTGTCGCTCTTATTCACCACGTCCGATCTGAGGTCCACCACGAAGCCCGATTTTCGCAAGAGAGCGTTAGAGAACACATATGGATTAGGGTAGAGCGCGACGCGACAGAGAAATGACGTCGGCGAAACGAAGAGGGCACGATCAAGAGGGAAAGGTAACGCACGGCTCGGAACAGAGCCTGGAGTATCGATGCGATAGAAGGAGACGGCGCGATCCGCACACATGTCGCATCGCAGAGAGCGTCTGCACGAGCTGCTACAGCGTAGTAAAGTTAATGGAAAGGTTCATTCTTTCTTCGTACCAGGCGTCCCGGATATTAAGAGGCGATAAAAAAAGAAATTACACTCTCGATTTTGACAGACTTACAACGTACACTTGATATCCACAATGATTTAATTATTTCTATCTATATTATTTTTTAACGCCATTAATTTTATTTTGTGAGAATTCACAATGTCCATCGATGTGTCATAATTTTTCTTTAGCGTCACACGGCCATTCGTGTATTTGAGTTACATAGATTTTTATGCGCGACGATTAAATATTTGCATCCTCGGTGCAATGTATTATTTAAATTAGCTCAAACAATTTTGCTATGTTTTTATAGATATATAAAACTTCAAAGACCTTCAAACGATCCTATGAAATAATCGTATCTAATTTTAACACGACGCTTAATGTCTGAAGACGTTCGTTTGAAGTATTTTACGGAATTACGTTAAGCTCTCGCTCGAAAATGTTTGTTTAAGTTTCTTATCGTATTATCAATATTATATCTTGATATCGATATTTACTCGTTTCTATAACACCTTTTAATAGTTAGTAAATAGATACCGATTGTATATCTCTGATAAAATTTTTGATATGATGGACGTATTAGCCGAGCCCTTTAAACGTGCCCGATCGTGCAACGTACGAGATGCACCTGCATGCTCGATGCAGGGCGAACGGGTTTACATAGAGGTAAAGTTACCGCGGCGTGCCGTCTACCTTTACCGCATACGGGCGGTACGGAAGCAAATCGAGAATTTCACGCTTATTTGCCAAAATGATCATGCCTCGACCGCTGGCGGCCATCTCCCGCAGGAAAACACTGCCACTTACAGTGATTACTCCATCGATCTGACCCCGCGGCACTCGCCTTATTGGCCGATACGTTGTACGTGCGCGCTTATTAAATGAGAGAGCGCGCGCGCTTTCATGAGGCCGGCAACGGCATCGCCGTGGGGCTGATATGGGGGAAGCTGCCCTTACTCTCTATTCACTTCTTCTTTCCCCTCTCTTTCTCTCCCCTTCGATCCTTCCGACCCCTTCGAAAACGCAGTTACACCATACTCGGGGTGTGGTGCGAAATCCCGCGGCGACACTGATTCGCATGGGTCGAACGTTTCATTGTGTACGCACCCATTAAGCATTCTATTTGACTTCACCCGCTTACACATGGTGAACCCACTTTTACCCGCATTCGTCTTTCTCCCTCTCTCTTTCTCTCTTTCCACTGATCTACATAAATAAGATTAAGTTTCCGTGTGTCCGTTCTCACTCGTTAACCGCATCACACGAGAATGACTCGACGGATTTTCAACAAGCTTAGAGGATGTTTGATTTTAAATGCAAACTCCGTACCGCATAAAATTTCTTTAACAAGATGCAAATATGTGAATAACTGCGCGATATATTACATAATAAAATAAAATATGAAAGTGGGTACAAAAAGAAATTTTATTATCCGAGTTAGTTTGCTAGATTCAAGAATATGCAAAAATGTCCCAAAAAAATATTGCATTTTATTCATAGTAATTTTTGCAAAAAAGGACTGTTTATTGTGAAAAATTCTAAAATTTTCGCTTCGAGAAGAGAGAGCTAGTTTTCTTTTTTTATATATTTTGTCAATTACAGGACTGTAATCTAAATCTAGTATCTAGTATCATCTAAATGTTTAACGGCACCGGTCGACAACAGGCTTCTCCCTTTGCCTATATTTTCACAGTGTGCACCCTCGTAACGCCCCTCATACATTTGCCCTTGTCGTATCTGCCGGCACTCTCTTTGTCTTGCTCTTCGTCGCGCATATGCTCACTGGCTTGTTCTTTTTTCCTCCTTGACGGCTCGCAGCCTCCGAAATGAACTGCACGAGGAGCAGGCTCGTGTTAAGGGTAAACGCGCGTAGAGGCCTCTCTCACCCCTCCTCCTTGTCCATTAATAATAGCTTTAGAAATCTGTGCCTTTCTAACAGTCTCACGTCAAAACTAACACGGGGACCTGCCCCAACTTCATAAGCCACGCTACTCGCCTCTCAATTTATTCTCTACATCGCATATTAGACTGCGCTCCTCCCTCATTTACTTAACGAAATCAGGACCGATTCTTTCATAATCGGATCGGTCACTTGTAAAACCGCGCCCTCGATGAAGTTCACAAATTTACAAATGTATTTTCTGAGTGCGTTTCCTAATCGAAATTAGGCGAATAAATAGAAAAATGGATTAAATTATATGCAAAATCCGAATATTTTGCTATGCCATGTCTTATACGTTATAACATATCAAACTTTTAAGTCATTTTTATTGCTGACAAACTGAGAAAATGCTGAGGTCTGTGACAGACTTCAACATGCACTTGCAGAGTCAAATATGTGAAGTCGGATTCCACCGTCTCGCGTAAAAAGGAATTTGTCGCAAAACAAGCCTCGAGAAGAACAAGACGCGCTCAAATTATATACGACGCAGCAGTACTACCGAGAAGGCTCTATCTAATCGGGAAAGATAAAATAACGTTTAAATTAGCACGTAAGACTGATCCGATTTCATCTGACAATACCGGGTAGCATTCTTGTTGATATTTTCGTAACTAGTGCCATTATCTAAGTACATCTCTCTTAACCGGATGTTGGACACATTACTAATGATACTACTCGTCAGTTGATAAATGTAATTAAGAAGAAAGTAGAAACTAACTTAACCACTTTCTTCAATATCTAGAAGTTAAGTTTAGCTAAGAAAATAATTCTTTAATTTTAAACTCATAGATATTTCAATGCTATTTTTTACTGTTTAAAATTTTAATTTTATGCTTATTGTTAAAATTAAAAAGTGATTTAAAATTCATTTTTAAAAACAATTTGCGTAAAATTTATATTTATATATTTTTCCCATTTATTACTTTAATTATCTTACAAATAGCGTACAATCTAGAAATTATAGATTACATCGAAACATTTACTTAAAATTAGTGGTTTATTTAAAATTTTAAAACTAACTGATTGAAAGATTTACTGAAATGTGTTGAAATATAACTACGATACTCTTGTCGAAGATAATTTCGGAAACTGATGTCACCGGTAGCAATATCCTCTCGATGCAGACGGGCATCGAGAAGGAGGAAGGGAGAGAAGGCTTAACGAGCCTTCGATCGCCGCTTCCGGTTACATGGTGATCATCGCGCGCTTGGTGTCCGTCGCCGACAACGACGATGAGGACGAGAAGGGAAAAGTTAAAACGAATCTCTCCTAATTGCCGTCCCCTTGTTCGTTCTCTCGGGTCCCGCGTTGTTTGTCACCGACGATCCTCTCTCGGCTCTCTCCTTCTCTCTCTCTCTCTCTCTCTCTCTCTCTCCGATATCGATGTCGAGAGTGAAAGATCGAGTAAACGGGTCTGCGCCGAAACGATAAGGACGCTGATAGAGCTTAATAAAGAGAAGAAGCGAGATCGAGGGAAGTTGAGGGATCGAAAGGGAAGGATGGAAAGGCTGAGAGAGAAGGAGAATTAAAGAGGATGAATGAGAATGAGCGAGAGAGGGAGATGAGGAGAATAGAGAAAAGAAGATGAGAAGAGAGAGATAGTCCGAATCGAGGAGCAGAGACCGGAGCGAGACGGACGAAATTAAAGAGGGAAGGAGAAGCGACCTGAACGAGGACAGGGAAAGAGGGACAGAGGGAAAGAGAGACAGGGCGAGATACCGAGCCGAGGAGGTGCGAGCGAGAGAACTTCGCCTTTGTCTTGCCGTGAAGAAAGTCCGCTTCGCGGTGAAGGAGCGCTTCTTCGTGTGCTCCTCGGCTTCTTCTCTTCGTGCCTCGTCGTGCTCCTTCAAGCTCCCTCGGTTTCTTTTCTCCTCCAGGCCGGGTCTTCGCGAATACGTGCGGCCTTCGAAGAGTAGATGACGGGGACGGGAGGACGCCTGTGCGAAACGCCAGGCCTCCCCTTAGCTGGCCAACGCCGGAAATTGACACCCGAGCTCCCCCGGTTTCCCGTCCGACCGAATTCTTTCTCGTTTGCGCATCTGCCGCCTTTTCCGCCTCTTGATTCGCAAAAAAAAGGGCTTTTTCGCGTGAAGCGTTTGCGTTGGAGCACGGTACACTTTGCCTTATTTAAAGACAAAAGGGAGCACTTGACATGACGAGATGTTAATGTGTTTCTGTATCTTTATTCAGCTATATGACGAGAGAATTATTATCAAATAGTACAAAATTACTCTGAATATAGAAAATATCTGTCCACATTATTAAATAATAAGTAATGTAATAAAGACTAATTATATTATTATTTCATAGTATAAGCAGTTAATTAATACCTTAATTAATTCGATTATAAATATAGTTTTATTATCGCTATAGGGTATATCCACCGGTTTGTTTCCGTTGATAATATGTTCGTCACCGACGTCTGTTTCTTTGAATGCAATAAGTCGCTTATATATCGATGACGTTAACGATGAGAAATTACCCAGCAATAATTCCTTAGAACAAATTATCATCACGAGCAAATAACGACAAGTTTAATCACCGGTGCTCTAAAAGAAATTTATGACACCGGTGATATATTTTTACCTTTTCAGTATATTTATTTAAACAGATAATACATATCTAATACACACGTATAAATAAAATTGCATTGAATCGAAGCAACGCAGTTGCGATCCTAAAAATAATAAATAAACACTTCTGCTTCGCAAGATCAACTCGAGACGTGATCTCAGCCGAGTCTCCGGGAATTCGAAGCCACCTGTGTTTCTCTAAATACCTAATTAAAGATCGGAACAATTTGTAGGATTGTAATGACGTTGCTTCGATTGAATGCAATTTAAACATTTCATTTATCTTAATATGTTAGCTGGATAAAAAGCAGCTCGTTAAAAGATGCTTATTCAGAATATTTAAACAATCGAAAGCTCTCATCACCACGGATATGACGAGTGCCGGGTCTACGAGGCGAGAGAGAGAGAGATCGATTCGACCGCGGGAATTCGCGTCTCACGCGGCTCGCGCGTCGCGCGCCAAACGGTAGGGACGCGGGGCGCCGACCGCGACGGCCCTGGGCTCGGCTCGGCGGGCGCGACCGAGCGCCACCGAGCAGTCCCGATCTCGGCCGCTCGGCGGTGGCCCCGTCGTCGTAGCCATGTGTTGCGGTCCGCCGTGAGCCGTGAGTGCTTTGCGACAAGAAGGGAGGCGCGCGGTGTCTCTCTCTGTGCGTCTTTTTTTCGTCTGTGGTCGCGCGCGTCTCGCGAAAATCTCGCGGCCTCCAAGCGCGCTGGGTCCTAACCCCGTGGGCGAGGTAAAACGTCGCGGAGTAGAACTCGAAACCGCGGCCACTCCGAGCTCCGAGCGGCGGCCGACCCGCCGTGCGCGCGGACGACACCGAGACGAAAACCACCCGGGTGTGTCCCACTCTCGCGCGCGAGAGGAGAACGACCGACCGACCGCGAGCCGAGCGACGAAACGGAGAAAAGTGTGCGTTCGTGTGTGTGTGTGACAGTGTGCGTGTGCGTGTGCGTGCTTCTCCGCGGGCAAAAAGGAGCAGCCCGCTGCGTTCGCGCGACTGTTTGGCCGTTCGACGGCATACACTTCGGCATCGTTTTTCGCGTGTGTGTGCGTGTGTGTGTCGACGGAAGGAACGAGAAGGCGGCGGAGGAGGAGGAGCAGGAGGAGGTGGCGGGTTGGTAGTAGTCTCGGTTCTACGAAGAGCAACTGAGCAAGAAGGATGTAGAGGGGAAGAGAGCGCGCGCGCGAGAGAGAGAGAGAGAGAGAAAGATAGCGCAGCCCGGGCGACCTGACCGTGAGATCGAGAGAGCGAACGCAACACGTAGAAAGCGCGGCATGGACAGAGATAGAAAGTGAGAAAGAGATTTAAAAAAAAAAAGTGCATCGACGTAGGTGCGCTTCGCCGGGGCCTAGAGACGCGGGCGCGTTTGTCTGTACGTACGTTACGTTGCGTGTGTGCGTCGCGACATTCGTAGCGGTCGACCGAAGACGGGGCAAACTTCAGGTCGCGCGGCTCTCTCTCGTAACGGCCGCCGGGAAAAAACGTCGACGCCGCCGCCGCGCGCGCGACCTTTCCTCGCGTTCCGTTTCGAGTCGTCGCGCCGCGAGTGCCCGTACTGCCCGTGCCCGTTCGTCCGTCCGTCTCCCTGCGTGTTTCGTGTTTACCGGGCGTAACGGCGGCGGAGGAGCGGTGTGCGCCGCGCGCGCGACATACACGCACACGGGCGCGAGGAGCGGAAGGAGTGGGACCGAGCGAGCGCGCGCGCGACAGAGGTAGAGCGGCGGCGAGGGGGGCGAGGAGGCGCCAGCGGGAGCAGTCGGCGGGAGAAGGAGAGAGATAGCGGTAGGAAAAAAAAATCGGAGTTATGGTGTAAATAACGGGCTGCGCGTCGCGACTTTGCGGCCGCGTTCGATCGGGGTGTATCCGCCGCGGTGCGAGAACAACGAGTCCGACACGAGTTCCTTGACGGCGGCGGCGACGGTGGCGGCGGCGGCGGTGCTTGGTCGTGTGTGTATGTGTGTACGTGCGTGAGAACAGGGTCGCGCGAGGTGAAGCTCGCGGCGAGCGACGACGAGCGCGCGGCCGGCAGCGGCGGCGACGAACGGTTTGGATTATACGTGACGAGAGGAGATATCCCCGGGATCTGACACGCGTGATCGGGAGTGAGGGGATACGCGCCTTCCACCGGGAGAAGAGCCAGACGGGAGCGGAGACCACCGCGGGGGAGAGAAGCGCCCCGCCGGTCATCGTTCGGCCCCTCGCCGACACGCGGCGACGGTGAGTGATTCTGCCCCCCCCCCTCTTTTCTCTTTCGTGTATCTTTAGGCAGCTGAGAAGCCTGCGCTAAGCCTAACCCTTCCCTTTACTTCACGTATCCGAAGTCGAATTTTCCCCCCGGTGGTTGTTTGATTGTGTACGCCATCTTTGTTTACGCCATCTTAATTTTCAACTGTAAATACCTGCTGATTACATATTGAAAGTGGATAGAAATAAGCCTTATAAGGCTTATATTAATATATATATTAAGCCGTATAAGGCTTATATTAATATTAATATATTTCGGAAATATTAATCTTATTTCTCTATCTACTTGTGTATTATCCACATATCGGTCAAGTTTACTCATGTTACAGGTTAAAATTTCGCTTAAAACCGTTTGGAATGGTATAAATATATAAATAAAGAATAAGGGGCTCCCTGTTCATTTGCCTGTATTTGAAGATTAATTAAGACGTCATTCGTTTTCGATCTTTCGCATCTTTGAATCCTTAACGCGGCGTTACGTACGTAGCATTTCAGCAGTCTATTTAACCATGTATGCGTGTATGTATATGTGGGAACAGGCGGCCCCTGCTTTACACATGACTGTGTATGTAAGTGACTTCTGGTGTTCCGGTACTGTGTATCGATACATTGCTCTCGTCGCTTCAATAGCCTCGGCATTGACATATCGATTGTTAACTAACAATAAGCTTAAGAAGAGGTCGGAGGAACTTGAGCCATTTTTTGCTTTGCAAATAAATTTCAGATTTACCCGTACGTAAGTTGGAAGCGATAATGGTATTTATTAAACGTTAATGCAATAATCGTACTCTAGAGAATACGTTAGTACACTTAGCGCATTTATTAGATGGTTAACTATCGTTATCACCCTTTCAATATACATATACATGAATAAATTCGTAGACATTGCCTAATGAACCAACTTCCTCGTTTGCGCGAATTTGAGTACCTACACGTATGCAAAAATACAGCATTTAAGAACGACGCGTGCGTATTTTTTTAACAAGAAGCGCAATTATTGTGCATTGTCGATTTATAATCTTGATAATTAAATGTAATTTTATTTATATGTATATAAATACATTACATTTATAATCAGCTTCGCGAATGATTCTAACTGCGAGTCAGGTATATGTACAGAGATATGGTTATCTCGAGTGCAATTTAATCGCATCGATTTGCCGATAAATCGCGGACGGGAAGCAGGCGAGCGTTCGTCCGTGATAGATGAGAGCCCGTTCGCGTGTATTGCTTAAAAACTGCTGTTTAACCATTGCGAGCTTTCGGATTCCTGTTCGGATAACAGTTTGCGTTGCGCGAACGCGCGGCTCGCGAAAAGGTTATTTCAACAAACTCGATTCTCTCGCGAAGTCTCTGGTATCGCGTGAGAGTGCTGGTCTACCGTGACCGCGCGCATGTGTGTATGGGTGCGTGTATGTGTGCGTGCGTGCGTGCGTGCGGACGACCACCGGCCGCATGTGTCTCTCGCGGGCAAACGCGAACACGATAGTCACGCCTGCCGCAGGCACGCACACGCGCATCGATACACACACACACACGCACGCGTAATTCGTGTTCAAAATGCAGATACCCCGAGACACCGTAAGAGAATTCCTGCTTTCGCGTATTTGAATCGTGGAGCCGTAGAGGTGTCAGAACACGATATAAGGAACGGAGAGAATAAACGTGGGAATATGGTGAGATCGATACTGACGAGAGGTGTATCGATACGCCTCGCTTGCATCTAACCCGAGAAATATATGGTTATTTGCGATATCTATTCGTAGACGCGCGAATAAATTTCCGGCATACTCTCCGCGTGTCGTTTGATTTTCTGTTGTAAGGTTCGAGGTGGTATTCTTGGCGCCGGCATTTCACCTTTGATATCGACGCCGGCGATAACTCGGGCGGAAATGTCGAATGGAAAATATACGCGTCGGGCGATAATGGAGTGGAGGATCCTTCCAATAAAACGTGATTCGCGCAATAACGAAATAACGGAATGATCGCCGTTCGGCGTTAACAGTCCTCCATCAACGCGATACGTTCGTGCGCGCGACGCGTCTGCGTCGGGAACGCAGCGAGCGAGCGAGCGAGCGCACGCACTGACACAGACACGCGTGTATACGTGTATACGCGTGCACCACGTATATGTAGACGACGCACGCGTCTCGCTCGAGGCGACGACGAGAATTCATTCAAGGCGGAGCTTGTGTTCGCTTCTCTCGCACGCGCTCGCACTAGCATCGCGAGCAGAAAATACGGTGCGTAGGTAGGTTACTCACGCGTGTCGCCGTCCGGCTGCGTGGGAGCGGTACTTCGCGTGTGTGCACGCGCTCCGAGGCTCTCGGGGGTACATTGAGAATAGGGAGATACCTTCTTGAATAAACTCCTGTAGCGCGTAAACTTTACTCGAAAGAGTAAGCAAAACTCGCATTCGCCATTCTTTCGTATATTGTAAAATACGATCTCTTTTATCGCGCGTGTTATTGCACATGAGAGATAAAAGTATACGGCAAACTTGGCAATTTTTTCCATTTTCACATTTCTGATGTTGTTTTCAGTTTAGAAGATCCAGGCAAAACTTTTATTAGTTCAAAAGGTTTGCACAAATGACAGATTATTTATATTATTTTTTAGCTAATAACTAGCACGTTTATTTTGACTCTGGTATTCTAATTTTGTACAACAAAGTGTCGTGTATAAAATTGGAGAAATAAAAAATATTTAAATTCTCTCGATAAATGATGATAAATCAAAATCAACGACAGAGAAATATTGCTTTAATAGGTATTATAAAATAATTATTACGCAAGTAAGAGACATTTTACAAAAATATTTCCGAAATGTGGCTGCCTCATAGTATTAAATTAATAATTTGCTTGTATTATAGCTTCTACCAATTTATCAAAATTCGCGGCGTTACTCCGACACAACGGATAGTGCCCACGTATTAGTTCGCGCGATATCATCAAATATGTGATTGATCGTCGTTATATTCATCTTTATCGTTTTTTAATGTACGTACGATACGCAAAGCAGATATCAAGATCTCCACATATATACCCGTTGTGTCGGAGTAATGCCGTCGGATATATCGGCACGGGCCTTTCTTCCTTTCCTTTTAACATACAGAAACGGCATTCATTCGCGCGCCGCGATACGATGCGCCGCGGCCAATCTGATACGCGTGCAACGAGATACGCGCCGGGGATATTGTGCGCGGCGCGTAATGTTCCGCCTCGGCTTCTCTTTACGAGCCGGCCGACCTACCGGCCGGTTATAAACGCGAGCCGACGCGACGCGTTCTCGTGCGCGCGCGGGATTGCCGAGGAATAAAACATTCTCTGCCGCGACTAACAGCAATATTAACTCCGGAACGGTAATGTTACCGTGCGCTTCGCGCATCTCAAATGCCTTCCGTTGTTTTTCGTTGCTCGCAAACCGCGTATTTTTGCGCCATAGAGTGGGTTTACTAATCCGACGAAAAACTGTTACGCCGTTCTCTACAAATCACTCAGTGCGTACAAAATCGTGGAGTATGCCTCACAACAAACAAATTTATCCTTATTATTATTATTATTAACGGTGACAATACTTGAGAATATCTTCAGGTAGTCGATTTCGGGTTTTTCCGAAATATTCGACCGTTTCTAAAACCCAACTTGATACTATTGTTCGTAAATATATGTAAAATCGACTAATTGTAAGTATCCATATACCCTAACAAAGACTACCTGCTGACAATGTAGTAATTACTTTCCAGGCTTTCAACAAGACCATAAAAGAAATCATTCTTAAGTTTTTAGAAAGTTAGCGTGCTGAGTGTCGATGTTTAACAGCGTGCGCGCACGAGAAATTCCTACTACCGGAGGAATTACGAGATATCCTGCTGTTCGAGAGAAAAGTGCGACGACCGCACGAGGGTTTAAAACACTATTTAAAACTCTGACTGCCGACGCTATCGATTAATGTAGTCGCTAATGCTACTACACGTAGTAGCCATTAACGCACGACGACCGGTCGTTCGACATGACGTTATTATGTGTTTTATACGAACGCGTACTTTTATAGTCTATTTATCGTGCGGTAATTGCGGACGAAATGTGCTTGACGGCGCGAGTACCGACGAAAATATAGATGACGATGGTCGAATCGACTCCCTAAAAATAATCCCATCGGATAGATAACACGTAGAGAGAGGGAGACCGTGATATTATATTTTATTATTGTTGACCATCCTTTTTGTGATATTTCTGCATGCGATAAAACACGTGCGAGCACAATTGGCTTGAATAAACTAACGCTTGCCGAGAGAAAATTACGTAAATCCATTTTTTGATGGAATCTTTTCATGCAGCTTTTATAAATACAATAGTGGGAATTGTAAGATGATTGATGTGTTATGTGAGTTGAAGATCGAAGGAATAGGATATAAATGTTCTTCAGATTCTTGAAATGTCCTCAGCTTAAAATAGCTATATAAGACTGACCTTTCGTTTCTTTGATATAAGAATAGTCAATTTTATTGTATTTAGCATATTTTAACAATAGCAATTTATTCTGAAAATTATCACATAATGATCGCTTTTATAATTGAAATTATGTAACCTGCAATGTGCAAAGTTTAATTTCAAATTTTTCGAATTATTGCCTTTTTGATCGCGAATCGATCTGTCTTTTCGAGTTAGCGTCACAAAGAGTAAAAGAGAGAAAGAAAACGGCATTGGTTATCTTACCTACAAGATATTGATATTAACCACTAATCGTTTTACGTAATCAACGAATGCGCGCTCGCCGTGAAGTCGAGAACAAGCTTCGCCATGCCACGCTAATCTTCCAGATTATCGGACATGCTCACGGTAATTAAATATGTATTACGGTTGCACGGTGCACACATACACATATACGTGCACAATATATTAATTCATCGCACACGCGTGGCCGCGAGAGAGCATACGACCGCTACTAATGCTGGCATAATGAAACGCATCGTTGCACCGTTGGTCGCGCCGCGTTCCTTCGCGTTATGTCTCGTTGATTAACGACCTGTCCATTGAGAATCTGAGAATTTCCAGGCACGAAGCGCGATTTCGTGTGTTTAGTCACCTCGCGTAGAGATGCGCGATGTACAGCCCACGTAAAGCGTACGTAGGAGTGTACGATAATACAGGGTGGCCATAAATTTACACACAAACGCACCGCGAACCGAGATTCTCTCTTCGTGTGGTAGTTTACTTCCTTCTCCTTCTCCTCCAATCACGTAATGTTATACCAAATATAGTACTACATTCCAAAAGGAAGATTTGTAACATACATAATTAAAGTAAGATCCACGATTTCTCAATTTAACTATTGTAGGAGATTTGGGGCCGTAGGGCCAGTATTGATGAGGGATCGGAGAAATTAGCGTAGTAGTGGAGCAGTCGTGGGGTAGCAGCCTAAGTGCTAGGCTTGTGAGCGAAGGATCCCGAGTTCAAGTCCCGCCGGTAGCTCCGTTAATTTTTCTCTGCGCTTACACTATCAATTTACTATCAATTAAAATAATAACACGACTTTTGAAACTCATCAACGAACGGCGGAGTTTGCAAGTCAAGCCCGTGTCTACTCGCAATTATTATACACGACGGTGACATTATCATAAAATAACCACTCGATGTTGCGGCCAAGCTAATTTCAATGTAAACGATATGCGGCCCAAATTAATATTTGAGTTGTGCACCTCTGATTTAGCGCAACAACGTTATGCACTCAGCTGTATTCATCAAAATGGCCGGGAATGCTTCGCTAGAATGCTTATAATTATATGCTATAATTAATGGAAACTGATACGCAGTTTATTATAGATATTACGTGACGTAACACTGCGCTACGTGACATGTCGCGCGATATCATACGATGCGGCTAATTGTTTAGATTAATTAGAACGCTGGTACATAGTTCGGTCCGCGGAGTTATGAGGGCATATATCCGGCAACGTGTATATGTATCGCTCTATGACATTAGCGCTTAGGTACGATGCTAAATACATCTTCTCGGTTATATAGTCCTGTGACAATGACGTGCTAAACAGTATTACCATATCTTGAGTTATTATCGATGAGACGAACTTTCAATAAATTAAACATTACAAAATTGCATGTACGTAAAAATTATATCGCGAAATTAAATTACATTACAAAACACACGTGCACTGTAATAACATACGTTATTTTTTCTGTTGCAATATGACTTAATTTCTAAATTAAATTATTACGTGCACATATATACGTGCGCGAGTTCTGCGAACCGACATAATGAGAATGTATGTTGCATTTTTATCAAATATAGATTAATAAACCTTTTTAATATACATATAGTGAAAACGATTAAGCAAAATTAAACAAAATTTAATTAAGCTACAATTTTCTATTTATTCGCGCCATTCGCGGTTTAATAATTTCGGTACAAGGAACTTATTTTTCCGATGTTGATTAATAGCTGTAACTCTCGGTTTCACAAATCTTGCGCATAGTTCATTCGGTGGTATAAAACTACCTTCTATCTGCTCTCGTACTTTCTCCGCAGGTCGAAATCCACGGGATTGCCTGGCCGCCACTCGTAAAGTGTGCATCGCGATTACGTAAGTTTTCTCTCGACGGCGTTTCGCTCCCGTGAACATGATGCTCCTTCGAGTAATTATCGACCCCTGTACTCTACGAGGATCGATTTAATAAAAGTTTTCCTCTGTTTCGCATCGACGCCTGCCTACGCCGAGGCGGGAAGAGTCCCTTGAGGAGCCCGTTGAGTCTTAAGTCGAATTTACACGGTTTACCTTCGGCAATCGCCCTCTTGAAAAAATACTTAATAATTTATGTTAATATTGTTTCAGAAAGATGAAGAAAACAAAAACAGTCGGCTTAAAATTAGTAAGAAAAATAAACACGTAGAAGCAATAAGAGACTGGAGTGATGTAATTTTTAAGGAAAATATAGTTTTGATATAGGAATTAAGACTCAGGACTTTTACACATTTTATACAAATAAAGATTCGGATTGCACGAGTGTTTTATAGTTTTTTTATTTGACATTGATTTTTTGTTAAGATAGATATTTATTATTTTCATCTACTTTAAGTGATTATATGATATGATCTTTAAAGGTGCACTGTGCAGATTCCGATAGAACGAAACCTCGTTAATCCGATGCATTCACTTTGGCCGATTTAGACGGGATAATCATCGAGAGCGAACCGTGTAAATTCGCCTTTAGCTTGGTTTCATTTTTTCATTAAACTAAGTGACTCTCTCTCTCTCTCTCTCTTTTTCTGGCGCGCGATATACTCGCGGCAATCCCTTTAAGTGCTCGATTCGATCCATCGTGATGGCCCTTACGTCGCCTCGGCATCAAGAATGGCGCGCGATGAAAAAACGATTCAACCGGGAGCCTAATAAATCGAGAGCCTCCTTCGCGCCGATAATTCCCTTCGTCCTGATTTTACGTCGTTCTTTTTTTTTTACCGGTCATGATTGTGTTCTCTCTTTCCATTTGTGGCCTCTTGCACTCTCTCACGGCTCTTATGTAAATTTATTCAAAAGATACCGGTATAACATATTGGTAATATATTCACGGCAGCATAACGGCGTTAAAGTGCGCGTTATAACGTGTAACGATGTTTATTTCAATGATTTTTAATGGATACACTCGAAATGAAAACGGCATATATAGCAGTGAAGTAATGTAACGATGCAAATCTTTTTATGTATACGACGAATCTTTTTTTTTTTACGTGTCGTAAGGTATCACTTTTATTTCAGACTTCTCGATATTTATATATGTTAATATACTTTACGTAATTTGTTTCCTTTAATTTATTCGAGCTATTTTACGTACTAATATGAAAACCGAAATAATTATATAAATTTCGACTAATAGAGAAAGTTTTGCGTTCTAATTTTTTTTATAGAACTTAAAACAGCACTTTGCCCTCCGCGGCTCGCAATTGCTCGCGATAGTATACCACGGACATGCTCGGAAGGCCAGAGAGATAGGCGTGAGTTATGCGTGCACGCATACCTTCGCGCTGATACGCGCGCATATAACGCGCACATATATCACGCAGACGGTATTATATCGGAATTAATCCAGGCTCTCTCTCTCGCTGTTTTTTCTGCCCAAAGAATCTGTATACGTGAAATTGCATATTTTTTTATCATATATATGTATTTATCAGATATAATCTGTATATTTATTTCGAGTTGTACTCTCCATAGCATGCATTGACCCCATAATATTTATTTGTTTTCTAAATGAATCCCGACGTTGTTACAAGGATTTTGCAAAAAATATTGACATAAAAAGAAATTTCAGATATTTACAACCTATAAATATCTGCAATCTATAAATTTTTTACATCTGTTGCGTGCGTGGTGAACCAAGCGCTCTAACCCGTTATCATCAATATTTATAGCTTACGGTTTTCCGCAAATTTCGCGTAGATATTTATAATTCTGTGTCTCTAACCGCACGCTGCATATTTATAGCAACGTATTTCAGGCCATACATTGATTTGGATAATTAAACTCATTGCCGAATTCAGCCGATGTGATATAAATGTCATTTGTTTAACTATTTTGCGAACTGAAAACAAGTTTTCACTGTAAATTGGTATAAATAATTCGGATAAAAATCAATGATAAAAGCTCATTGTTTATCAATACAATGGCTAACAAGATTTGATTTATTACGGAAAGATAATGTATAGAATGCGTTTATTTATATATTATATCGTGCAATATGTATATGTATGTATGTATGTATGCGAATGTATCGGGATTTTAGTATTACAATTTTATCTACAATGTCTATGGATTACGCGTATTTGTAATCACACAACTCGAATTGAATTCGATTGCATTTCGCATAATGAGTTAATTTTACTTTACAATAAGTATACTTTTGAGAGTGAAAAGGAAACGAATCTTCCATCGCGAAATCCTGCAAGTAATTAAATTAAAAGATCGTCGATAAAGATCTTTTCGCTTTATCGATGCCGGGCGGGACAGAAGGGACTCTGATAAAGAACAAAAAGATTTTCTCTTTGATGGGACGATAATATCGCTTCCATTAGCGCGCGCGCGCGCACATTAATGTAGGCGCAAAAGCGCGCGCCGAGAGCAATGCGATTCCGATTAATTAAGTTGATTAACGATAAATGGAGATGGGACGAGCAGACCGGAAGTGACAAGTGCGTATGTACGCCCGCCACGATACAATCAGCCATTGTCGGCGACATAACGATGTCGAGTGAAGCGAAACGGTTCTCGCGCCGAGTAATTAGCGTTTCTCCTCGTCATTGTCGCCGTGCTCATCGTCGTCGATGTCGTCGTTGCATCGTCGTCGACGACGTCGGAAAGTATCGTTTAACGAGACGTTAAAGCGCTGAAAGCGTTTCGGAGCGGCAGCAATGTTCTGGAAAAGGATATCCTGATCGCGACGTTACTCGCATCGTCAAGTTTCGCGTATATTTCCGGTTAGAGCGTAAACGTGGAAAATTATTGGTACTGTCGTTAACAACGAACCATTAAGTTCTCAAAAGAATCCCATTACCATCTATCTTGAAGATACTAGGTGGATTTACAAATCTAAAATTGAAATTTTTGTATCTAATTTATTTGTTATTGGTATATCTTGAATATGAATTGCCAGCAATCACGAGTATTTTTGAATACTGCTTACGAAATTACTCGATTTATTTGTGAGATATTTTTACGTTTTTTTTTCGCGTGAATTGTAAAATATAGAGAAAACATTACCGAAGTTCTTTTTCTGGTAATGGTTTTAACGGTAATTCTTTTTCTGGAGCACTTTCGTAAAGGGATATACACGTTATATAAATATTTGTAATCAGATATTAAAAGTAACGTGCTGTGTACTTGAAAGTATTTCTTCATGGTCTATTTCATGCTCGACTATAGCAGCATTATTCTCTATAACTTCATGTTACGGGCAGATTGAAATTTATTCGCGACACGGGTGAGTAAAGGTAGCTTCAAGATCGATATAACTTGCGGTATTTTGAATGAACCGACGATGTTATGATGAAAATTGTGTTGGGTTGCAAAGTGTGCGATAGACTATAAAGTCGCGTCTACGTGATCTGTCTATACGTATCGTCTGTATGATGTTTACTGTGTAAAAGACACACGATAAATAATTTATCGTGGCTACCTTATCGCATACGTACATACACGTTACATTAGACTTATTTAGACCACACTTAAATAATTCGTACAAGAGAAGGAAAATGAGCATCGTCAGCTTAAACTTGCACGAAGTATCAAGATGATATCGTGATAGATTTTATCGAACGGTCAATAATCGACTTGTTCCGTTATATTGATATTAAGATATCAAGGCACTCTTAATCTCGAATTGATATACATGTAAGTTGCGAAACATGTCGCTCCTTGAAAGAAACAATCTCGCATTTGATAAAGATATCACTGGCGTGTCTTTCGACTTTTTGCACCGGACACCCTGTACATTGTCGATCTTTACGCCGGCGCTGACACATTTAGCGATGATGGAGCGATTGCATTGTACTCGCGACCGTGATGAAATCACGTTCTTTTCCTGCCTTTTTTTTCGCGTAATTGGGTATCATTCGTTACGGACAACATATCCCCACCTCTATTGTCAAGCAATGCGGCGAACGTTTTGGAGCATGTATAAGCGGTTACGACAGCTCTAAGATGGATGCATGAGTTATTGCGTTCTACCTCTTTGATCTCGTACGTGTGTGATTAAAGAAACTTTCCAACGAAACAATGATAGGCCTCTTAAGTGCGGATATAGTGGATAGGTTCAGTTAATAGTAAAGTTCACACATCCTGGTGAAATCTAGTATACATATATTTTCATTGTATAAACGATTCTATACAGTTAGATATAATTATTGACATAAACAAAATTATGTATAGTTTCAGTCTTCATATGTTTCTGTAGAAAATTTTGGCATTATTCCGTAACAAAATATATTTAAATATATAAAATGTAATAACATTATTAAAATTTGTATATAACGCGAGATTTTAACGACAGTTAATTTGATTGTGATTCGTAAATCATGCAGTATTGAAATCGAGATTCTAATTTATTCATAGATTTTGATATATGTTAATTAAGAATACTTGATCAATAAACTTTAATAAATTTTCGAGATTTATAAGCGTACAGTAATATACTAAAGAGTTTTTCATTGCCTAATTTGCTTAAAATATGAGAGCAATTTTATCGAAGAACTGGAACCATTAATTCTTATTATAAAATGGGAACCGGTAAATGGTTTCAAGGCAGTTTCTAACAATACTCTTTTCTGCGCACATATATACCCGCGTGTTCACGATTATGCTGTTTATCGATGCAGCAGACTTTGCTCCCGGTCGGGCGCTAATTGTCGGCAAATTATGCGACGGTATAAATAATAATCATGAACTGTCCCGATAACAGTACCGAAGTTTGATAATTATGAGTGTGCTTCGTGCCCTCGAGGATCCACTCGTTCACCCGCTCAGTCTGATCAATTATCCCAGAATTCAATTATGTCGAAAAAGCAAGCCGGCTATCCGCTCTCGCGTTCGTGCAGCGTAATTACGCGGTTGCATCCGCGCGGTTTTTGCGCGATCCCGCGATATCTCGCATCAGCTGTGCCGCACAAAGTACGCTTTATGTAACCTTCCGTTACGACCGTCTCAAATTTGAGACACACCGTGAAGCTGAGAATATACTTACGTCTGAGAATACTTATACTATACTTGAGACATTGGAACACATTCATATCCATAACAACGGAATATCTTGTTAAAAATTAACTTTTAATCTAATTAAATAATTATTTTTAAAAATATATGGGTATTATATTAAGGATATTTTATTTTCATAATTAATAGAGACAACTGATGTACCATTTTTTTCTTTCTTACAACATCTACACAATGACAACAATGTTAGAGTATCGATATTTGATCTCCATACAGCAATCATGCAAATGCCAGTCAGACGAGTGTTTGCTGCTGCGTACAATGGCAATGCCAATAATTACGACGTGACGCGTATGATATCGTGTATAATTGGACGAGGCGATAGCCACCGGTAAATACTGACACTGTTGCGAAACGACTACACAGTCGTAATTCGTGCTGTGACGTGATATATGCCAATGCAAATTGCGAATATCTTACAAGTCGCGCGAGCATGTGGACGTTCAGTGCGTTCGTACATGCGGTGTCTTAGAAATCCCGCCACTATTTTATCACAGATACTTGTTTTATAATGAGCTTATAAATTATATAGTATAAAGTGCCGCCATAATTTAATATTTCATGCAAGATTTAATTTCTTAAGATATTCTTATTTTATGTGAAACTTATAAAATGACGTTTTTACGTGCTTCTATTTTAGCTGAGTGACAAAGTGGGTTTTCACAAAGGAACTAAAAGCGAACGGAATGGTTTAAAATAAAAAATGTATAGCGGCTATAAATGCGGGAGAAGAAAATCGCAGCCGTTTTCACGCGGGGGTCGTATCGCGAATATAAGGGTCACGATGCATCGGGAAAGGGACTTAATGCTGGCGTTACTAGCCACTGCACCGAGAGCACGAAGAGCATTCACGGAACAGCGTTATACCGGCAATGCAATTTGCCCGAGACGCGACGTACCACTTTTTTCCCTTCCTTTTTCCTTTTTTGCTTCCTTCGCCGCCTCTATTTATTCTTCACGAAGGCATCTCACGCCGTCGTGAGATCGACCGCATCTTGTGCACGCTTTTACCTATAAAAATTTTATTTGCCTGGCATACGCCATTATATCGATGCTTGTTTATTACATTTTTCCTCTAAATATATGCGCTGTTTTTTTTCACCAACGATTATGCAAATATTCACATTAGTGAATAATATGATTTATCGTAAATGGTTTATCCGAGGGTTTATCGTAATATTCTGATGAATATGTTTTTTTTTATCAACAGCATTATGAGTACTTTATTCACATCAGCGTCAGCTGTTATCGATAAATTTAATTAACTCATGTTTGTGCGCATAATTTTATATGCCTTCCTAGAACGTAACCGCTAACTGTAGATACATAAAAAATTAATTATCGCTAATCGAGTTTGATTTAATTGGTTCAAGGATGAGCGTGATTTGTTAAGCAATGATAATCGATAAGGTTATCATACGTATAATCACATAGTGTTCATTGCGCGACGTACCTATATGCTATATATTTTTGTTCGACATTTAGATTATTCGAATCTCTTGGTTATGCGCAGATTTGTTAGATAACTAGCTGATTTATATATATATAGTAGGGAATAACTGAAGCCTGGAAATTAAAGAGATTAAAACATCTGTATAGATATTTTACTACAGAGTAATTTATCACGAGCGATTTATCACGCGGTTTCGGAGGGAGGGATATGAATTTCTCACGCGATAAACACGACTAAATCAAGCCGGATACTCGTTCCGAGAAGTTTCCTCTCGTTACACGCTCGTCGATAGCGAGAAGAAACAATTACGGGAGTCGCTCAGTCTTAATTAACGCTTTCGATACACACATTATTGTAATCAGCAATTGATTAAATACGCGACTTTAACACTCAGTCACGAAGCAAATCCAACGACGATAACCTCGTGGCCGATAAAAGAGACCGCTTTTCTCCCTGTTTTCAATGAATTATTATTGTCGTTTCTATTAACGGTGCTATTGACAATTGTTCTCAGAAAGCGAGAGAGCGCCTAGATATTAAAATAATGTTTATCTGAAATTGAAAATAAAGGATAATGTTTTATTATCTGTTTCTTAATTCTATAAATATAGTTTAAATTTAAAAGTGCGTTCGTATTTTAATTTTGGAAGGAATTATTATCTCAAAAATTGCGATGTATTCGATTGTTCTCGCCTTACGTAAGCTTCATGCGCCAGTCAATGTCGCGAAAAGAAAGCAGATGGAAAACCGGTTCGCGTGAACGAATTAATACTCGATATTATGTTCGCCTGGATAAATACGCCGGAATTAAAAATCTGCGAGCGCGCGCGCGTCTCTCCTCTTCGTCGCTCTTGAAATGGAAATGCGACCCAATATAGGGAGAGGTCCGATCTATACTTAGCGATCTCCTGACTCGGGCAAATCTACAAGTGGGGTCGGGAGCCGTTATATATTTCGATCTCTGCCGAGATTGCACCGAGTGTCGTCCTCCTTGAATGCTCATCTCGTCACCCTTCCAATGGTGGATATTCGTTGTTTGCATTCCAACGTAAAATTAAAATCCTTCGTGAAACTTTTTTCACGGAAAATTTAGTGTTTATTTCATACACAATTTTACATATTAATTGTCGAAGAAAATGCAAAGATTCTGAGGAAATTTTTTTTTTACAATATGCAAAAGTGTCGCAGATATATCTACATTTTTAAAATAATTTATCAATTGACATCTTGTTAAGCAATCTTAATGTATTGTGTTTGGAAAAAAGAAAAGAAAAAAATATCAATGGAATGTATATGTGAGAAATAACAGAGAGAAGAAGAAATTATATAACAAACCTTTTTGTTTCCACCATCTCTCGTATTGTAATTAAATGAAAGTAGTCTGAATCACGAAGAAGCTGAAACATGACAAAACTTCTTACTTTCCTGGAGTTCTCGTAGATATTCTTAGTCTCTTGCATGCAATCTTTATTCTTTAATTATCACCGGAACGGAAAGAGATAAATACAGCTAATAGCGTACGTATATAGGTTTCTTTGTGTCTTCGCCGCCCTTTATTTACTCGATATAATTCTTGTATTTCCAAAAGGAAATTTTGACAACCCTAAACCACTGCATTATTCGCCTGAGGCTTCGAGGCTCTTCCCCAAACTCTTAGTCGAAACGTCAGCTGAGGGTCGTCGGTGATGGTGGCCATACACAGAGCTTCGTAAGGCACACAGAGCATTGGAGCGAACGTTTTCTCTAATTCAATTTGAAAAGCCTTCCTGGAGCGCGTCCAAAAGACATCCCGTATTCATGCCGGCAGAATGGCACTCGTAACTCATAACGGTACAGTCGCGATTTCCGTACGAACCGCCGTGCCGCTCGTCATGTTCCACTCGTAAAAGATTCGGCACCACTCGATGCGATACGTTTTTATGAACGGCACGAAGACCGTGTATTATTCTGCGCTCGCGGATGGGCGGAGAGAGGGCGGATCGAGCATTAATATTAATCTGGCGATGGGAGAGCGGCTTTGCGTGTTATAATACGTTGATGTCGAACGAGAATGGAACCAGAGTGTAGTAAAGCAGGTTATATCTTGTGTTTATTACTCTTATTTTTGCTCTTATTATTCGCTGACGCTTAATTCGACACGACCATTGCATTTAAGAAATTATGACAGAAATGTTCTCTCTCTCTCTCTTTCTCTCTCTCTCTCTCTCTCTCTCTCTTTCTCTTTCTCTTTCTCTGTTATTGCTGGCCACGGTGGTATAAGATATTCATTCTGGAAATTTTTTCTTAGCGCAGTATTTGAATGCATTGTTATTTAAGAGAGTCGACTCTAAAAAAGTTAAAGATTTTCTATAAATATGAATCTGGTGACATTTATGAAACTTGGTGACATTTATAAAACCGCATATAAATCGCATATTAATGAATATTTTTGAACTTTTATTTTTTTCTTCTTTCGCTCATGTTCTACATATTGTATTATTATATTATGTCGATCGAGAGAACCCGATCAAAGAGAACTGTAATTATCGAGATTTGATGTGAATTTTATCTTTTCAAGCAATTTAAAATTAATCGTGCATTCACTTTGACATGACACTCCGTTCTTAATAACATCGAATATTTAAACCTGTGAATTTTTTAATGGAAATATATTGATATAAAATATATATCGTCAATGAAACAATTAAAATTTAATCATCTATGTTTATTGAATGTATTCAATCTTAACTAATTAAAGAGTTCAGATTATACAATACTACTTTTCTGAGCAATAATATATTATACAATAATGTGCTTTGTTCTTTTTCAAGCAATAATAAATTAAGCTGATTAAAGCAAGCGAGTACACGAATAAACACGAATGACCAATTTACTTTAATGACTACGGTGGCAGTGCTCATTTGCTTTTAGCTCGCTCGATTTTCAACTTTGACTTTATAGAATTCTATAAGTATATTTATTAAGTATGAAAATTATACAAAAAAAAAGAAATGTTAAAGGATATACATATCTATTGATTCATATGTTCGAGAAAACGATTTAATTTTGTACACGTACACAGTGTAGGTATATGAAATATTACACATATTATATACATAGATTTTTCAACATAGATACACAAAATTTTCAAAAGGACTAGCGGAGCAACGAGTTGGCTCTACAGCGATGTTCACGAACCAGGACTCGCCGCGCATTCTCGTACTTTCGTGCCCGGCTGTACCGCGGACGAGAAGAGAACCACGGAAGGGAATCCGACGTGAAACGAATTGTCCCACGTCGCGGAACGTTGGCGCGTTCCGACCGGCCGGTACGACGTGGTGGACGCGTGTCGCGACGCGCTCGTCCGCGTTCTCCGGCGTCGGGCCGATCGCTCAGCCGGCCGCGGCGTGTCCCCGTCGCGCGGACAACGTTCAACGGGTACGCTATCGCGGAGAATCGTCGGCCAATATTTTCCCCGGGTTGTCGGGAACGCCGGGTCTACGGGCGAGCACAAAATGGCCGCCGGCAGGAACGATCGACCGTGCGTGAGCGCGAGCGAGCGGGAAAATCTCGCTTCTCCCTTTCTCCGCTTCTCTCACGCTGATGCATATACATATAGATACGTACACGTACACACGGACGCGCGCGCACGAAATTTTCTCTCTCTCCTCTCTTTCTCTCTTTGCATTTTAACTCATCGATTATGCACGTCGATAATGAGATTGTATTTCACTGTTAATTAGCTCGACTATATCATTTAGATTTATAGTATCAGTTTTCATTATTATACTTCGGCACTTGATGGATAAACAAGTGATGCGTCGCTTGTTCTCTTTCTTTCTTTTCTTATAACCCATACCGATACCACTCGCATTAACACACCACGTCTCTCGCGCTTCTTTTATCTTTCTCAGACGTTCTCTTTACGCGGCGATTCCTCTGTCTCTTCCTGCCGTCTTTTTCTTTCGCGCACCAGCGATCTTCCGACTCGCCGATTCTTCTCATCGAAGGCTCTCCTCTTCGACGACGTATACTCCTCTTCTTCTTTCTACAACACGTTGCTCTTCGTCCCTTTCTCTGTCATAATGTTCTTCCTCGCCGTCCTTACAACAACGTCGCTCTCTATTCTTCATTCGTCCTTACGTCGCTCTGCGTTCCTCCCTCTACGACAATGTCGCTCTCCGTTTCTCACCCTCACGGCGAGGGTGCAATCGCGCGTCCTTATCGCGTGCACGTTACACGAGAGCGACTGCTCGCGCTGTCCTTTCCTTGGCCGAGGTATCGCGCCGTCCTCGCTGCACTCGCGAGTTCCAGCTCCATCGGGTGCGACGAAGAAAAATATACGCTGTATCCTCGTTGCACTCATCGGCCACGGTATCGCGCTCCTCGTCGCTCTCACAACCGCTGCAGCCTGCAGTCTTTTTCTTTTCGGCTTCTTTCTCGCTCCAACTGTCCCTCTCTGTCGGTTATCAAGCGTATCACACGTCCGTCTCTTTCCTTTCAATGAAGAACATCCCGTGCTATCGCAGTCCTTCTTATCACAAATACGTAATGCTATCGACTCACTTGCACCACTGCGCGATGCACAATACGGCTCTCTCCATCCATCTTCACGCAGTCTCCTCTCTCTTTCTTATAATTGTCGTTTCTTTTTCTCTCCCGTGAGAAATATGTTCTATCATCCTCTCACTTCTTACAAGCGTATATATGTTTTCGCTCTCTCGCTCGTTCTCTTCCTTTCTCCTCTGTCTCTGTCTAGTTCTCTCTCTTTCTCTCTATCGGTCTCTGTCTTTATTTCTGTCTCTGCCTCTGTCTCCTTCTCTCTGTGCGAAACACAGGAGATGGAAATGCGGAGATGGAAAAGCATAATTACAGACGCGACAGCGACGACGACTACTCGGCGACCGCGGGCGATAGTTTGCCTCACGTATTCACGCACGTATACGTACGCTCGTATGCACGCACGCACGCACGCATCGCGCCGACGCGATTCAAATATAGGCGTCGGCAATGCCGGCGACACACGCGCGTCGTCGTTGCGGCTTGCGATACGGCCCGCGACGACCGCGCGCACACTAATTGTGCGGCGTACCCGGGCTTGAGTTACATTGTCTCGTATTATGCATACGCGATATTGCCGGGATCCGCACGAGCAGCCGGAGGCGTACGAGCCGTTGCCGTATGTACGTATGTCCGTATGTGCTGTGCGCCAAATACTCCGATTCGATATATCCGCGCTGTGTGGTCCGTATCGATTGAATCTGCCGGAGAAAAGCGCAGCCAGCCAGCTTGCTGCTTGTTTGAAAGCTTATTTAGACAATTTAGCATGTCGCAAGCTGTCATCATCGTATCAAAGTCAAAGTTTCTCTTGGACCACGCAATGTTACCTCATTTTCGTTCAGCCATGAATATATGTATCTGTTTTGAAGAAAATACTTTGACGAATCGTGACTTTTTTTTATTTACGATCTTATTTAGCGGCCAATTCGTTATCGTAACCGACGTTCTTTTTTACGGTTTCTTTCTAATCGGCGTAGATAAGATCGCCACTTATGCAACCGCGTCACGTCGGCGTCGGTGTGTATTATCCGCGGCTCGTAAAGCTGATTAACGACTCGTTCGCGTCAGATGCGTCTTAATTCTTCTTCGAGCGTCGCGTATGCACGCAGCGCCGTAAAGTATTCCACGTGTGACGGGAGCAGCGAGATTATCAACCAGCTGCGCGGCCAGCTACGCAAAGCGCTTATATCGGATAACACGTGCACATATATTACGCGCACAAAGTGTATTTGTTGCTGTCACTTAAACGACAAAGTTTGCACCATTGCACGGCGATACGCCCACTCGTCGGGGTACCTGTGAAGTTGGCATATCATTTTCCAGCAGATCAAAAATAAAAGGGAGTTCTTGTCGCATGCAGTCGAGTTCTATAGTTTCTGATACTTTTTAGTAATAGTTCTGGTGATTTTACTCAAAAAACAGTCGATCGAAAAAATGATTGCTAACTTTCCGTAGCAGATCATTTTCTATAGCACATCAAAAATAAAAAAGAGTTCTTGTCGCATGCAGTCCAGTTCTATAGTTCCTGATACTTTTTAATAATAGTTCTGTTAATTTTGACAAAAAAGTTTATTGAAAAAATTATCTGCTAGTTTTCCGAAATCTCGGAATTCCGATTTATCTAAAATATTTTTCGAATAATTCTGAGCATACTGAAGCATTTTCTAAAGAGTTCCCGACACTGGCAAAACTGGCAATGTTGTATGATTGTTTAAAAAATTTAACCGCTCGGCTTTCGAGCGGTATTAATTTATAAAAAAATCATACAACATTACTAGTGTCGGGAACTCTTTAGAAAATGCTTTAGTATGTTCAGAACTATTCGAAAAATATTTTAGATAACCGGAACTGCGACATTTCGTACAGCATATCACCCTATTCTGTCTAAATACTTGGTTTTCGAGCGGTATTAATTTTTTAAATCTTCATACAACATTGCTAGTGTCGAGAACTTTTTAGAAAATGCTTTAATATGTTCAGAACTATTAAAAAAATATTTTAGATAAACCGGAACTGTTACATTTCGTACAGCATATCACTCTTTTCTCTCTAAGTACTCGGTTTTTTGGCGGTATTAATTTTTTAAACAATCATACAACAACAACAATTGCTAGTATCGGGAATTCTTTAGAAAGTGCTTCAGTATGCTCAGAACTATTCGAAAAATATTTTAAATAAACCGGAACTCCGAGATTTCGGAAAACTAGCAGATAATTTTTTCAATGGACTTTTTTTGGCAAAATTAACAGAACTATTATTAAAAAGTATCAGGAACTATAGAACTCGACTGCATGCGACAAGAACTCTTTTTTATTTTTGATCTGCTACGGGAAGTTAGCAGATCATTTTGTCGATCGACTGTTTTTTGGGTAAAATCACCAGAACTATTACTAAAAAGTATCAGGAACTATAGAACTCGACTGCATGCGAAGAACAAGAACTCCTTTTTATTTTTGATCTGCTGGAAAATAATATGCCAACTTCACAGACATCATAACTCTCCTGCTTTCTATTCATGATATTTTGCACCAATTTACGGAATGGATGGTAATTCATAATAACGGTAGTCGGTTCATATATTCTAGCATCTCTG
Organism: Temnothorax longispinosus; assembly: GCF_030848805.1. Lineage (NCBI taxonomy): Eukaryota > Metazoa > Arthropoda > Insecta > Hymenoptera > Formicidae > Temnothorax > Temnothorax longispinosus. Next base: position 4,400,609 of record NC_092368.1, read on the forward strand.
GACTTTGCTGCTGCACCGTAAGCGTAATGCAATGAGGATGCATTAAAGGCAGCGGCGCATATTCAAATCACGTCGCGGTCGATAAATATGTAGTAAGCTCGTACGGTCCGACAGTAAAATGCATTACTCCGTGTAGTTGATTCGCATTGCGAGATAAAGGTGATAAAGCGAATACTAAGTATAAATTATACAAGAAAAATCGTAGATAGTGCGCATTCGTCAAATCGATAATCACCTCTTCGTTACGCAATGCTCTCTTTTCTAGTCGGGCCATCCCAACGATTAGTTTCTACCCAGGATGATGTCCAAAATTTCAAATTTTACAGCACAAAAATTATCCAAATAACTGCATAAGCGTATAGAGAACATTTATAATATTATATACTTCCTTAAAAAATACCATCATATTTCATAGTTTCTAACAGATTTAAAAGCTTTATAAATAAATAAAAAATTTGTTTCACGCGCAAAAAATTGCACAAACTATTTTATCCCGTCATAGAGAATATTTTCCAGAAATATAAGATAATACAGAAATAATTTGAAAGGCATTATTATATATGTTATTATATTTATATAAACACTGCATTATTTTACATTGATCTCTCTCTCTCTCTCTCTCTCTTCAGGAAAATATTTCATATACTTCTTGATTAATTGATAAATGGTTTTTAAATTATAATTGGTTTTCTGCTAATTAAAGCGCAATGAAGTCTTACAAAACTCTTACTTAATAGTTAATTTTTTTATTGATTCATAATAATTTTTACGAAAAGCCATAATTAGTGAATGATATTTGCAAAAGTATTTTAAATCGCTAAAAGAGCGCCTTTCATTTAGAACAGGAAAATTTATTAGTATACTGTTAAAAGAATCCGCTTTCGTGCTCGCACGTGTCACGGAGTTGAGATCTCTCCAAGCAATTCTCTGCGAGAAATAATTTATATAACCGATGCTTTGACGTTATTCGTGTTGGCGGTTCCGCTATTAGCTCGCTGGACAATGGAGCGATTTAACAGGACCTCGTCGCGATTCGCGGAAGAAGTCAACGCGTTAAAAGTTCTTTCAATGGTCGGGAGCTTCTTTCCTTCTTTTCTGTGCCACGGCAATTTTCATTCTTCCAACTATGTTGCACGGTAAGATCTTTAATGGCTTCTACGCGGTAGGAAACCTTCGTCGGGCGCGGCGCGGAGGGAATGCACCACGAGTTGCCAGATGTCCTCTATATACAGAATTGTCCTGTATTTCAGCTCGACTTTTTAGCGTCCTAGTAAATTTCGCTAGAAAACGTAATTGTCGCGTACTTTAAATTTTGGCATTTAATTAAAGCTCATCGCGCGAATATTTTTGGAATATAATGTGTAGATATATTAAGAAATTATTACATTGTTATTTGAATAATATAATATTATTGTGATCATAGTAAATTGATATACAGGTTCTTTTTAAAGTATTTCGCAAGGAAACGTAAAAACCATTTACATATTTCTATATTACTTTGTACTTGTTCTCGAAATTAAAGCGGCTGTTGCATTTGACGAACGGCATCGATCTTCGAAAGAGAACGATCGCTTCCGAACAATTTATTTCCAGTTATACCCGAGCAAGGTTATTACAAGCGAGTCGAGGGCCATTAAGGTGCAAGCAACATCTGGAGTCGCTCCCGTGATTTATATCGCCGCGAGTCGAAGGTCTTCATCGATTTTATCGCATCGTCGAACACGTAGTTTGCGCATCGACCGAAATACGCGTCCGGAAAAATTATAATTGCCGTGGTACAAATCGAGTTTCTCTCTTCCATTCTTTGTCGACAATAAACCGCGACACGTGTACGATAAAATGTGAACGTGCGGTCACTGCATTGATATCAAAAGTATCCGATGCGCGTTTTACAAATCCGTAAATCCCCTTTCCGTAAAAAAAAAAAATAATAAAAATAAATAAAAACAAAAAAAAATAATCCGGCAGTTGAATTTATGGAACGTTCGTTAACGCACAACGCACTTATTTTTTCTTCTGTTAGTTCAGACAAAAGAAAAGTCCATGTAAATTCATAAAATTTGAAATTGTAGAAAAACGTAGAGTAGCTCGACCCAGTCATGCAACTTTTTTGGTCGCTGCTGGATAACGTTAAGCAATATTTTTAAAAATTTAGTAGCAATAATTTTACCTACCTTAAATTTGCGACTTAATTTCCTTGCCTTTGGTTGAGGAAATGACGGTGCGCTATCCTTTGACATCCTGAATCTGATGTTTAAGTGAAGAAGCTTTATCCTTTTCTCTCCGGAGATTGTTTCATCTTCGCCAATGTCTCATCTGCGAACATAAAATTCGAAATTCACGTTAAGATAGTTAAACATATCTTCTTTACGAATTTTTTACGCCACTGTGAAGTTGGCACTTTTTTTTCAAAAATCGGAAATTTTATTAAGAGTTCCATTTGCACCCACAATAGTTCTACAGTTTCTGATAGATTTCAGAAATAGTTCCGTCGATTTAGATAAAAATATAACGATTGAAAAGAATGAGGTGCTAACTTTCCGTGACACGTACCTCAAGTTTCGAAAATATTTATTTTTATCACGGAGTTTTATAGTTTTCGAAGAGTTCTATAGTTCCTGATAGGTTTTAGCGATAGTTCTGGTCTTTAAGTATTTTTAAATAATTTTTTTAATCTGACCGCTAGCACCTCAAGCTTCAAAAAAATTGATTTTTATCATGGAATAAAGCATAAAATAATAGTATAATATAAGTCTGAATAAATTAGCGTTGGTGGAAGTATATGCAATGTGAGAATAAAATAGCCTTTGTTTTCTCTCGTCGAAAAAAATCGCGTTTAAAAAAAAAGATTAATTTTTAAAACACCATATGCAATACGCGTGTATTATACTTGTCTTTTCGTGAAATATCGTAAAATATTCGAGAACGTGAGCAAGCGGTCCTGGCTTGATTTTCTATTCACTGGAAAAATCTCGTTGAATCTGAAGAATATTTGGCTTGGGAGTAAAAGAAGTCATTTTACAGACGTTTTACCGATATTCTGGTACGCTCATAAATACGCAGCCGTAAAAAGGCGAGGAAGTCTTCTTCGACGAGTTTCCATTACCGGATACAGCTTTTGTGTTTTGCACTCGGAACGGCATCTCTGTGCTTGTCGTACAATTTCTGCATCCTGCGCTACCAGATCGCATTGGTGTGCAGCAGGAAACGCGTATGTGAGTGTCAGTACCACGTATATTCAGGTATCACGTACGAAAGTAATTTGGCGGCAAATAGTGGCCGATTTCCGAGAAACTACGACCTCACAAACGGCGACTGAATTTCACTCATTGTCAGATTCCATCGTCGTAATTAAAGCTTGCACGGTGTTCATGACGTAGTAAGTTGCCGTGAAAATGTACCGATAGAAAGATCGATTCAACAATAAACAGGCACAGTGAAATTTAAGATATATATTATGCGAGAAATGTCCGACTGCGTTTTTATATACCCAAATTTGTGATATATTTATATTCGGTGATTATTATTTTAATATATATTCAATAGGATCTACATTCTTTCGAGGTTATTGTTCTTTTCGTCATATCTGATTTCTATAAGTGCTAGTTTAAATTCAATTTTTAAATTCCAAACTTTTGAGGTAAAAAATATTTTGATATGGCTTCGACGTTACGCATAATGTGAGGCGATAGTTAAATTTTATCTGCGACTCGAGTTGCTACGAATAGAATAAAGGTACGTGATTATTATTCATGTAACACGCGCGCTCGCATGCCTCGCGAATAAATTCATACGCCAGGTAGCAAGCCGTGGTGGCAAGTTCATATGAACGTTCGCGAACCACGTACCGTCTGATCATGCTGTCTTCCAAATATGGCTACAACTGAAGTTTGCGAACACTTTGCGCACAATACGTGAGGTATACAGGTCGCGACCTGTATTCCCAAATTATTCGTGCTGAAGTTCGCAAACAGCTTGTGGACAGCCGACGAGCAGTTACAAAGTTGTTTCCTGGCTTGTTAATATATAGAGCTCTCAGTTCAAACTTCAAAATCCCGGATTGTGTTGTCAACTTTAATTGTCGGGCTCGAAACGTCTATTAATTCCGTGTTTTAGGTTTTAGGCTTTAGATGAAGTTTAACTTAAGGATTAGTTAAAAAGCTGAACACTGTTTAAAATATAAAAAAAGATATTGGAAGGAGCGAAGGCAGTATAATTTAAATTTCCTTGCTTTCCGTGGTATAGGAGGTAAAAAATGCCATTGTAAAGTTGGCATCTCATTTTCAAAAATCGGAAATTTTAGTAAGAGTTCCATTTGCACCCACAATAGTTCTACAGTTCCTGATAGATTTCAGAAATAGTTTTGTCGATTTAGATAAAAATATAACGATTGAAAAAAAAGAGGTGCTAACTTCCCGTGACACCTCAAGTTTCGAAAATATTTATTTTTATCACGGAGTTTTATAGTTCTCGAAGAATTCTATAGTTCCTGATAGGTTTTAGCGATAGAGTTCTGGTCTTTAAGTATTTTTAAATAATTTTTTAATCTGACCGCTGGCACCTCAAGCTTAAAAAAAAAATTGATTTTTATCATGGAATTCTATAGTTCTCGAAGAGTTCTACAGTTCCTGATTTTAAAGTTTCAATGTTTGTTTATTATCGCGCAATACATCATCGATGCAACATTTCATTGTAATCAAATGATAGTATAGGTAATTGAATCGCTCGACTTATCGATATGTAAAAGCATCGTATAAATATATGGATTATTTGTTACTCATGAGTATTTGATAAATAGAGACTCGCTGATATCAATAACAAATAAGGCGCAAGCTTTAATGGCGAGTATTACCTCAGAAATTCAATCTATTCTGTCATGCACAGCCACTTTGCTCTCGCTACGCGAGAACGATTGATTTTTGTTGCAACGAGCCTCCAAGTAATTACGTACCGTTGACGTTTAATGGGAGCGACATTATTGGATTCTCGTTACTTCGACATTTATTCCCGGCCGCGTTATAACTGTGCCTGCAAAACGCCCTTTTTTTTCATGCGGGCTCGTCATTGAAGCCTGACGCTGGAAATTGAATGCCTTTGTGCTCGTGCGAATCGCGACATTTCGAGTTTGCTTAGTCATTTGCGAGTCACACAATTATTTCATTTTTTTTAAACCGAATTTGCAAGTATGCATTGCGAGTGTCGAACTTGTGAGTTTCTTATCTTTTAGTTATTACAATTTTTGTTCGGAATACAACGTCTCAAAACAGAGAAAAATTTAGAACGTTAAAATATGCAATAAATACTTTAAACGTGTCGATAATATACCGTTTCAACGTAGATAAACAAAACTGGATTTGCAGGAGTGCAAAATTAAGATTCTCGCAGGACTAGCAAGAAAGTGCGTAAATAATCACGGACTTCCATGCATGGCGAGTGCCATAAATCGTCACCTGACAGCCCTGGATAATTAATCGACTTCCTCGGCGAAGTTAATTGAACTAAACGACGTCCTTCGATTTAAACAACGTTCAACGAGATTTTTCCGCGTGATTCAATCCGCTCGATACATCCGAGCATCCAAGACTACGACGACGATTCGTTCGACTTCTAGAAAGCCGGCTAGGTCGAGCAAAGGCCGCGCTCTTAATTTATGCGCAATCACTCGACCGATCGATTTATTTGTTTTATAAGCCGCTTGTAATTGGCCACTGACAGCAGCTGTCCCGAGACCGGCTACAATATTCACGATACATTATTCATGCCGCGACGATTCCCCCTTGCGCGTACGCAGCAATCCCTGAACTCGCCTAACTCGTGCTTGTCTCTCGTCTCGTCTCGTCTCGTCTCGTCTTGTCTCGTGTTGTCTCGTCTTGTCTCGACTCACGCGCGATACGAACAGCCGCTCTCCGCGACGCGCTCTATCACCTCCTCGCACGCATCTCGCACACCACCACCTCCTCTCCCTTTCGCGCTGTGTGTTTCATCGTTTCAACACAAGTTAACCTTTGTAATATCGATTGGACTATTTTCCATAAGCTCGACAGTTTGCATATGGAGAAAAGTATTGCCGGGAATTTCCCCGGTGACCGGATTTCCGAAGCCCCCGACGACGCGCACATGCCTGCCCAGTTATTTTATTTTTCCTCCGAGGGATAGGAAATATATGTACCGCTCGTCGCTGTCCGACTACGAAACATCTCCCGAATATTTCGGATGTTTTTTAAATATTTTTCTGTTCAATCTACGTCAACTGCATCAAAATTAAAAAAAAAGCTATGACTATAAATCAACACAGTGTTGATTTATTTCGACAACGCAGCACATCAAGACTATAGTGAAGATGTCTCATTGTCAGTTATAAAGTTTTTTTTATAATTTTACTTTTGCTTCTTCTTTAGTAAAAAAGGTTGAACAGTGAATTATAAAAAACTGAAAATCTTTAAGCGGTCTTCTCCATCAATCATCTTTAATTAAATATTTCGAAAAAAATTCTTTCATAAGCCACAATACGAATGCATCTCGGAGATTGAAATAAAAGATCGGAGATATAAATTGGGGGCGAGATGTGACGGCGGACAAATGTCGGTTCCCGTGAAATTGATCGCTGTGGCAGACCTGATACACGGACACAATATGTCGAGGGTAATAATCGTCCGGTCGTGACAATCGATGGCAGCTTCATCGGTAGCGGACGATGGATCTTCGCAATCGGATGGAGAAAAGGGGGAAAGGGGAGTCTCGGAGGGCACTCGAAAGCTCGTTTACAACAGTCAACGACGACGAATAGCCAACCGTGAAATCTACAAGTCTTTTGACGCCAGCGTCATCAGCTCTGATATACATCAGAATCAGAACTTCAACTATCATACAATATAGACTATATTTACAAATAAAATCCCAAAATATTCTAACTGCTTCAATTTTCATGTCATTTCATGTTTCTTGACTTTTGCAAAATAAAATGCTAATTATTACAACATTTAAAAAACAATATGTGTAAAGCGAATAAAGAAAATATACAGAAGTTCGTATAAGATAATAAGAAATATATAAACGTTATCATATTTCATGATTACATTTTTCTTACAATTAGACATAGTTTTTATCCGTTATCTAATATAAAATTAAAATATCAATATAAATACTGAGGACTAAAACATTTAATATTATTAATTAATAGTCTCATTAATTAACGATCCCGTTTATCAATCGATATTTAAATTTAATAAAGATAAAACGGTAAATTCAAACGGTAAACTATACTATCAGTGTCCGACTTTTAAGTACATGATTGAATCATACTCTTAACCTTCACGATCAAGGCTGGAACCGCTTACGCGTCGTCCACGCGACAGCATTTAATCTCGTTTGACGGACGATTTGTCGTATTTGCGGCAAGTGTGGTGAAAAGAACGGTTAAAAAGACACCCGGAGCCGATCGATAACCACATTGTTTTCGCTCCAAATGTACGCTTAGATGACGCGATTTTTTACGATAATCTACATCCACGTGACTTTTTCTCTATTAACGTCACCGAGATTCTCTCTTCCTTACTTTAAAGCGATCTTTAAATTGTATAGCAATGAAAATATATGTGTGCAAAAAATTTGAATTACGGCTAAAAAAAATTTAATTCTAGCTAGCTTGGTAATCCTGTCAAGTAAAATACGGTTTTATTTCAGAATAGCACCAATAAAATTCTAATAACTTTGAAAAAATATTCCTTTTATATACGACATTCTTGTTCTCCGAAACCGTTGAAATTTTACTTAAATATTTTCCCATATCTTTATATCTAAGGGTCGTATTTGGGTGTTCTATTTCAAGGGAATCCCTTTGTGTGTGACAGGGGCCCGAAATAATATCCCCGGATCCTTGGAGCCCATAAAGACCGATGCTTGTCGGTGATGAAGGGTACAGCGTCACGCAAAAGTCTGCCAGCCGAATCAATTCTGAAATGACTCGCGCCGCGTTTCATATGTCGTGACATAACTCAACTCGATTACTATGATTATCGCGTGTGGCGCGTACAATAACGCGTACGCTTCTATTATATTTATTTTCTAACATTCTTCAGACCAAAGTGCAACACAAATTTATTTGAAGATACCAAAGAAAACATCCAAAAGATATTTCTAAAACTTGCTGCCAAAAATATCGCATTTAATTTTTTCCGAGAAGAAGCTACAGAATTTATTTCTACTCAATTGTGATAGAACAACGCAAGTAATAAAAAATCCTAAACTTAAATTCCTTTTAGTTTAAAAGCATCTTTTCTCCAAAATACAATATAACTTTAAGAGAAATTTTTTAAAAGAAATATACATATTTTAGATCAATAATTTCGGATATAACTCATTTATACTATACACAATTAAGCGCTCCCCCAACCGCTCTCTCTACAAACTGATTATATCTCATCAGGTCAGCCCTGGCGCAATGTTGGCAACTCTAAAGTACTTGGTCGGTTTCGATAATCGATCAGTTCGATGGTGTCGGTACACGAGAAAAATCAGGCTCGTTCCTCTAAGCGCCCTTTAATTATGTTTTCTCAGCTTATTGCTTATTGCTTAACGAGCGTCCCGGAATCACGATCCATTCGCTTGTCTACCATTAACCGGTATCGATTAGACGCGCTCGGCTGGGAGCGCAATTTGCGCGCGCGATATAGTGGCGAAAGAAAACGTAAAATATTTTTGATTGTTTATGCCAGATTAAGCCTTATATAGTGTCTCACTTCTTGCATCATCTCATTACGCCTAGGTAGGCAGGCAGGCAGCTCGCGTCGTATTATTGTTCGCCCGCGGGCCGATAGACCGCCGGCACTCGGCAGTCAAGTCAGGCAGTCAAGTCAGGCAGTCACCTGCCTATTAGGGAACCGGGGAGATTCCTGAGTGCCTTGTAGTACGCGCTCCTTACTACGTTGCTTGCTCGTTCTCCTCCTCTCTCTCTTTCTTTCTCTCTCTTTTTCTTTCTCCTTCCTATTTCTCCATCTCTCCTCCTCGATCTCTCTTCTGGTTCCTCTCTCCGCTTTGCTATCACTCCAGCCAGCGTCCGCCGGGAGTACCACACACCACCGACATGGTCGTGTCGCGTCGCACAGTGCCGGTGTTTCACACGCCATATGGGCTTTGTAGCTGGCGAGCTGTCCCGTGTACTTTACGCCCAACCCGTACGTCTGCCCGTCGAGTGCGTGCACACGTACGGTATGATACGCACGCATGTACGCACGCCCACGAATGCGAGTTCACGAGTCGAGCTCGTAAAGCGCCGACGATGCGCGGGAGGCATCGCTGTCAAAGGCGCTCGCTTTATTTACGAGGCAGGAACTCGTTACGTCCGCGGCGTAACACACTTCACCAGCACGCCGGACTCTGAATCGGAGTTGGGTTAAAACTGCGGGTCTCCGTTGCTTTCAGGCTGCATTTCCGCACACTTTTCGCATTGAAAGCGAGACGAGCATCACCGGGAACCGACTTTAATTATAATAATGAGTTTTTTAAATTTAAAGTTTATCTTTCTGAGACTATATTCTGTATATGCGCGTTTTCAAGAAAAAAGAGAGAAAGAGAAATGTACAGCCACTTTGCTGTCCACATGACGATCCGCTCGATTAACAGAGTGCAGTAATCTGTAGGTTAAAATGTTATAAATGCAAATTAGATTATAAATAGATTCATGGATTGTGATGCAAATAGGATTATTAAGCATTCATAGTTATTAGCATGCACAGAATGATACGATGTCATTGTTTTTCTTTTTCTATTATTGTCGCATATTGCGTTAGCGAGTAATATAGGACATTGAGTATATAGCATAAATCTGCTCGCGTCTGAAATTGGCACGTCGCCAGTCAAGCAAGACGCGTTTGCTGCAAAAAAATATGCGTACCTGGCTTTCTCTCGTGCACTTCCGCAGTTATTTACCGTTTCAAATCGTGTGAAAAAAAATTACTATTTGAAATAATGAAGAAAATGCGATTTGATTTCAACTAATTATATCCGGTTATTCTTCGAGAATGAATATTTCAAGGAAATATTTCTCTTATATACACATTTTCTTGCGAAGATATATAAACTACGAAGACGAATATATCGTTTTATCTGAATCTGTTATATTTCAAGATTAATTCCAAGTTTACAACTAACCAAACTCGACACTCTTGATCTCTAGCCTGTTTAAACAGAGAGAATCTCAAGAGTCTCTAAATTGTCCCTGGATGGGATACTGAAGTCGCTGTTCGTCCTTGCGGTTAATCGCGCGCACCGATTATGGTTATATGGCCATGTGCATGCACAACGAACTGTTCAGTCAGCACGGAATCAGGTACGCGACCGCAAAACGCAATCAGCGTCGCTTACGATGTCGTACGATACGACGATTACGAGCGCGGCGCATTCGTTACAATTATAAATAATACTGTGTCGATTCTCTTGCATTCGTTTTGCATGTAAAGCGAGCCGCAATTAACATAACACGATCCGGCACGCGGTCCATAATGAATTTGTCGATTGTTGCGCATTTGCTTTATTAATATGTGCCATTAATATTCGTGGAGCGAATCGACTTGCGCGTCGCCACACATTGATTTAATTAATAATGCCGCTCAATAAATTCGCGTCATTTTTCACAAGTGGAATCGGCGCCGTGGTACTAAAGTGAGCTTTAACATGATAATTGCGAAAACGGCATCGGTTATTGGCCATTTCGTTTTGCGATTTTAAGTTTTTTACGTTATGATACCGTTTTATGTCGCGGTACTATATTATCGGTACTTACGCGGCGTTCTTGATCGCGGATAACTGAAAGCATCGATATTCGGGGAAGTTTTAGCATCTCTCCTCGCATCTCTCTCAGCGCGCGAGTACAGAGGGGACGGAAGGGAGATGAGAGCAGCCTCGTAAAAGAATTTACATTCCGCGGAGACGAATAATTGCGGAGACGTCAGACGCGGGAATGGAAGCGCGGAGCGAAATTGAAATAATAAAAATTGCGGCGTTTACGCGGCGCAATACCGTAGGATTTATTGCGACGTTAAAGCGGTGGCATCGATTTTTCCGTATAACATGCCGCGCAAGAGTTTTTCGATGGCGCGCGCTTTAACGAGCATGTTTTCGCCCATATACCCGTCGTGAAACGTTACAGCCCGGGTTTTATGGCAAAGCAACACGGTGGTTTTCAAAATGGCCGGGTTCACTCGTGTCACCGGCTGTGTGTGGTGGATGTGGACTCCCCCCTTTCTGCTCCCCGTTCTCTCCCCCCCGGTTGCTGATCGATAATCGCGTGTGACAGCGTCGCGACGCCGCTCTCTCTTTCTCTTTCCGAACTCTCCGCGGGGATTAGGGTAAATGGATTCGAAATTAGAGCGCGTGGCGATATCACGTTTTATCGCGCGATTGATTCGATCGCGGTCGTCCAAGCGGATGAATCGATTTCTCGATCTTTTGCGACTCGGATTGATTAAGTGTCTTTTGAAAAGCACAAATTACTCTTTTAAAATTTTCAAATTATTAACGCTCAACTGACCACGCAGCATTATGAAACGTATAATTGCAAAGTAAATGTTATTAGCTGAAAGATATTGATAACAGAAGTTGTAATATAAGTAGAACTACACTATAAATATGAGCATTATAATACGAATATTATTTTAGTTATACATTAAAAGCTATACAATTGTTTTTATTAAATATATATGAAATTTATTGTATACACGCATGTGTGCACGTACGCATAATTAAGTTTTTGATTGTTTTTGTATATTTAACGTTTAAAAGAAGATCGAAATTTTTCTTTTCGACGCTCGGTTAAAGTTGAAGGTAAACTATTAACGTCAAAAATATTTAATATTGGCAACGACGTATCAATATTGTTGAAACACGCCTATCGGCGATATGATCTGCGTGACTGATCGGAAATAATATTTGGCGGCTCGAATCAGCCTCGGCAAATATTTGTGCGACAGTTTTGTGAGCTTAAATACGATTCATTAGGAGCGTTTGTACAGCATGAGGTAATCCCAGCTGCTCAAATATCAGAACGATAAGAGGCCTGCAATTATCAATGCATACAGAACCCACGCGCACCGCTGCGTATAGGTGTAAAGTAAAATCATTTGAGCTGTTACTTTTGTTACTAACAAAGAATAAATTACTGGTCAGACGGATGCAAATATTCACTGGAATTCATGGTATCGCCTATCTCTTCGAGGAATGCACACGTTTCAACATGTTTCTGTGTTTCGTATCATTAGTAAGACATATTTGTCTCCTCGTTATCAGGAGGCGCCAATAAAATAGCCTCCTTATCTTTAAATAGTGATTAAGATATTAATTATGTAGTGAGTATAGGAAGACAAAGTTTTTTCGACGAGTATGAAAAATTTCAAGTATTCTCTCGTTTTTTTGTCTCTTTAAATGTGTGCCAATGAAAGGCATGACATTTCCTCATTTCTGCTGCATCGTAAATTACAATTTGTAATTGTAAATTGTAAAGAAATTAACTTGATTCACGTTAATGAGAGCATTTAAAGTCGTGTTTAATTGAAATACTTTCGCAGTCGCTCTTTGAACTCATCGATCTTTTTGAAAGGAGTATACACGATTGCTTTTTTCATCTTTCTACGCATAGTAATAATCTCTTTTAAACATTTCTGACTAGTGCAATATTACAGTGGTTTATTTATACATGTTAAATAATTCTAGATTTAATCTTTAATGTTATTTGATTGTTCTAAAAAAGTATTATTTTTGAAAGATATGACTTCTTGAAAAATCGATGTGCATGAGTCTGGAAAACATTGGTTTGACTTGATATCAAAACAAAGAACGATCATTGTCTGTGATTTAGAGTCCTTTACTTTAGAATCCTTAACTTGGCAGTGCCTACCTACTTTCTTGTGCTCTCTCTCTCGCCCAGCGTGCATGCACGCAGCGTACATCTGTGCACCGTGATCTTTGCTCCGTAGCGTGCACAAATAAAAGATTTTACGTGAAGAAACTTAAACTCTGAATATCGACACTTTTGCCTGTTCGGGTGCGCCAACACTCGAACATTTCGAGTGTTGGTGCATTATTCAATAGCGCTAAAGCATTGTTATCTTATCGACTAATAATACCATCGAGAAAAGTTCTTGCAATAATATATTGGCGAATATCAATTCAAAGTACAATTACATGTAATATGTTATCTTGTTTGTAAAGCAAAAGAGGGAATATGGAATCAAAATACTGAATTGTTTTGAATCGAACGATTGATTTTTTTTCCTTAATTCTCTGCTGTTTAAAAGGGTGCAAATGCTCGTCCCCAATCATGCGTTTCGGTGCTCCGGAAAATGGCAAAACAAAAACGAATTCCAATCTGTAAATACAGCCAAGCCTTTATTCAACGTTGGAATTTTTCGACCAATTATTTCGACCGGTTCAACTATATGCATCGGGCTTTTAGCTTTTTACATGGGGAATCAATTAACCCCTTTGTGACGCATCGATAAGCGCCATAAATGTACGCGCGATACTAGGTTACCGCGACTAAAACCTTGATATTGGTCACGAAAGTCTATTCTTATCTCTACAGCTAGTATTCTAATCTTTATTTACCGCTGCACGCACAGCACTAATGCAACCATTTATAAATTTTGCACTTCTTAACCTTTATGAAAATCGAGTTCAACGTGAGGTGAGGATGGAATAGACAACGATAAAAATATTAACCTTATTCGAAGTTTCTTTTGTCTCGTACAGAAAATTACTAAATTAATGGTGCAATAAAACTTTTTTTTTATAAGTAAGCACAATTTTTTACAAAATTCGTTTTGTAAATATGATAAAACTATTCATCTAACATCTTCCGCGCAATCCTGTTCAGGTCAGCAAGCTTTTACCCTTTTACAAACGAAAGTCAATTAATCTCTTTGTCACGCATGGATACGCGCGATGTACGAACGGAAGAATGGACGTTGAATGCACGATAATAGGTTACAGCCCGGTAAAACCGTATATTTAGTTACAAAAGTCCACGGTTGTGTGTCCCACATTTAAATGTCAACGTCCAATTTTCACTCCGTGATAATATTATATACGCAATTTCCATATTATATTTCAGTTTCTATATAAATATATAAATATACAAATTTTTACAATATATAGTTGATTATTTCAGATGCATATCCAATTTTCTTTTATATCTTTTAATAATAGCAGATTGTGTAATCCCCGTCCTATCGCTGGCACTTTTCGCAATCTCTTTACGCAGAAATACATATATCTACGTTTAGTTTTACGATTAGAAGTTTCACAGATAATATACTCGTAGATTTAATGACTCTACGGAAAAGACGCAAGAGAGCGAGTAAAATATCTCTCGAACACTATGTAATTTTATCAATCCGATAAAGCAAAAATGAGATGTAACTTCCTCGATTTACGAAATCAATTATCGACTCGATGAGAAAACGTTTCCGCATGCCGGACGAGGTGTCTGTGAAGTTGGCATATCATTTTCCAGCAGATAAAAAATAAAAGGGAGTTCTTGTCGCATGCAGTCAAGTTCTATAGTTCCTGATACTTTTTAGTAATAGTTCTGGTGATTTTACCCAAAAAACAGTCGATCGAAAAAATGATCTGCTAACTTCGTAGCAGATCAAAAATAAAAAAGAGTTCTGAATTTTGTACCCGTACTAACATTATCAACAATTTCTGCGTGGTCGACGTCACTTTGTACATGAGCGTGCATAAATTGCATGTTATCTTTTTTAACCCTAGGTATACACAGTCTTATTTTGTCTATACACTTATACACTGTGGGGTCTCGGAGACCTCATCCCATTGTCATCGTCATCGTAACTTCAGCAAAAATGAATTTCAGTTTATTTATTTTTTTTTATCGATCAAGAATCGATCAAGGAATAGGCCCATAATGCATAAAAGTCGATTGAATTAAAGAGTTCCGAGATATACGAGTAAAAATAAAATAATATATGAGACAAAAGTTTCTACGAGCGCGAAAAAAGGAAGCTAGGCTAAGGTCTTGGAGACTTCACTGTGCATACCTATAGGGTTAATAAGCAGCACTGTGCTGCTGCATTCTCGATGCTGCATATATAGCAAGGAAGAAATCGATATAATTCATATTTTTATTTAAAAATATATATGCAGTACACGGAAAGAACGGTTTTGCTGAAGTATCTAAAAATTTAGCTAGATACAGATCTGAAAATAATGTTGTTGGTCCATCAAAATAATTATGTAGAACTTAAACTGATTGCTATAATGTCAAAATTTTTTACGGAATCATCATATTTCAGCGACTTACTATAATTATTTTAATGGTGTAACAAAATTATTATCAGATCTGTATATCTGGCTAAATTTTTAGATATTCAGCAAAACCGTTCTTTCCGTGCACATATTTTTATCAGGGTCTAAATATCGCTAATATATATCACTAATGTAAAATGTACATAAAAGAAGCAAGTTGCCATTTGTACACGCATTAATCTAATAATTTCTTCGTCTGAACGTTGTTGGAATATTATCGAATCATTAGAGAATCTTAATATCTTGAGTTTGACTGATCGAGATTCAGCGGAAAGGCAAATATGTATAATATATGATAAGCTTGAAGAAGTGCAGGATGTCTCTACTGAGATTACCCGCAAAAAAGAACAGACAGTATCTGAATATTTTTAAAGAAAGAGAAAGTTACGACAAATAAATTAACAACACGCAATGAGTTAATATTTATTTTAACTGGCTCAGTAGATTAGTATGATTATGGCATTTAAAATTATTATGTGAACATTATTTGTTACGCTATATTACCTTTTGTGAATTGTGGCAGAAAGGACAAAAGGTTCATGGACACATTGTTTTACGTGTTGACGCCGAACGACCCTTCTTAAGGTTCCAATTACGGGTGATTGCGGTCCGAAACTGATAGATTGGTTCGGACTTACATACGGTTCCAGTTCCTCCAGACAGTCGTTCATGTAATCGGACACGCTTTGATACTTCTCCTCGTAGACCTCGTACTGTTGATTCTTGAAGTAGTCGTGAGCCTCTCGCACGTCTCCGTGTTCGCGGTCGCTCATCTGCCTCGCGAGCAAGATATCCGTCGGTCGCGTGCAAGATCTCCGATCGCGAGGGCGGTCATTCATCGCTCTTCAAGATTTCCGTCTCGCGAGCCACGCAGAGAGACCGAGCGACTCAAGATTTCCGCCCGACATTTCCGCGAAGGCTCAGCCCGCTCGGGTGCGCGAGAGTGCGAGAACTGTGTATAAGACTGTAAATGAATTGTGCTTGTCAATCAAATATAAAGGGCGTGCGTTATCTAAACCCACTCCTCGCTAACTCCTAGGCTCTTGCCCGCGTCCTGGTCAGGGTGGTCCCGGCATTCATTCATGTCCCGAGGGCACCTCGGCAGAGCACGAAACATTCTGGTCCAAGCCCATTAAAGTATGCGATTATCTTTTACTTTAGCCGGGGAGTCGAAGTTGGCCAGCCTTGCAACGTGGGAGAAGCGGACGTGATTCCCGCCACCGTTGCGAGTTGATCCCGGCGCCGGGCATGCTTGAAACGCACTGCGTTTGACACAGATGGATACCCATTCACGAAATAACTTATTACTATTTATTTCTATTTTAATTTGACACTGGGGCTACTGGGGCAAGTTTCGTCGAGACCGTGGATATGTTCGGACGTGTTTTGTCCTGAATAATTTTTGAAGATTGCAATGTTAATGCAATCAGCACCGAGTTTGGATTGAATCGTTTGAGTCTGTTTTCAACTTGTTCTTGGCCGTTATGTGATCCTGAGGAGGATTAGGTGCCATAAAATTTACAAAGAAAAAGAAGAAGAAGGCTATTGGGTGCCACGGCTACTCGTGGCACGAGTCTCGTGCGTCAAGAGGTGTAATTGTTTCTATACCTGGTAACTAGCGCCTACTCTCGAGAAGACAGCTACGCAGTCACTGGGTGTCTCTGCAGTAATCGAGTCATCAATCTTGCATCGTGCATGCAGTGCCCGAACCATCCGAGAACCCGGGCGTGAAGATTCATTTTTGACTTCTTCATATTTACTGCGTGTTGGGGAACGGATTGACAGTCGAGAGTTTCCCAGATAACTGTGCCCTTTCTTGGCTCTACAATTCACCAGCAGTACTTGGGCCCATATCACTACAGGTTCTTAGAGGCGCAGTCAGATTGACGCCACTTGGTTACCGCAGAGCGTGCTGGCCAGCCGACATCAGATCTTGCGACCGAAACGTACTGAATCGGAACAGCCTCATTGCAACGGTCCAGCGAGAACACTGGGAGGTGAGCGCATGACTTGACTGGGAGAGACTATATATTCGCATCACCAGACCAGTAACTGACTCTGATCCCAGGCCCAAAGAGACTCGTGCGCAGAGAATCAAGGACCTAAGACAGCCTGACTTCTCCGACACAATATACAATACGACAGTGCTCACACCAGCGTAGTTTTCAGGCCAATTGAATCTTTGGATTCTAACACGCATTCGCCACTTTTTTCGCGTTCCTTTCTACCACGATTTACAAAAGGTAGTAGTCTTGCCACTGTTCGCAACGCGGACTCAATATGTCGTTAATTTAACTAAAACAATGTTAATTTAATTATTAATTTGACTAATCTATGGAGTTAAAATAACATTCTTTGTGTTAAAATAATAAATTTTGACACACAATTAAAAAGAACAAAATGTTATTTAACTCAAGGTATTGGTTTAAATTTTACCTTTTAATATATAATAGCGTAGAGACAACTATAGTAACTATACCATTTTTTATGTATACAGAATATATAGACATGATTATATGTATTCAATACTTTGTAATTAATTGTAATTGCAAGACGTTTCATCATACACTTTAAATCCATAAACGTTTAAAAGTGACACATTTGGCTGAAGCTCGTTTTGCATGTTTTGTTGCGTGTTAAATCAACACGTTTAACTGTATTAACATGTTCAACCGTGTTAAATGGCAGTCAGGCCGTTTAACTATACCGAATTAAATGGCATCATTCAAAACGACAAGAAATGTGTAAGAAGAGCTTTAGTTAAAATAACACACTTGGATTTGCAGTGAATTAGCCGTATAGAAAAAAAATTTCTCATTATTTCATAAAATTATACGTTCCTTTTTTAAATGAAAGAAAGTTACGCACGTTGCACGTAACTTTCTTCAACTTTTTAATCTGCTACGAAGTTAGCAGATCATTTTTTCGATCGACTGTTTTTGGGGTAAAATCACCGAACTATTACTAAAAAGTATCAGGAACTATAGAACTCGACTGGATGCGACAAGAATTCCCTTTTATTTTTGATTTGCTGGAAAATGATATCCCAACTTCACAGGCAGTTAAGAGAGAAAGAGTCGATGTACTGAATTGTTTGAGAATTGCATATATCGAGCTGTTTATTGAATTAAGTAAATCTTTTGATTGCATAGAAGTAGTACATATCGATAAAATAAAATAACAGACATACATAAGATAATAGATTAATATATTAGAATGTTTTAAGAAATAAATAACATTTATTTCTATAGATCCATTTCCGTATAAACCAAGGATGTAATGTTAATCATCTAACAACTATTACATTTACATTTGATATATAAAAGTCTAGAAATAAATTCGTAAAAGCTATACGTACGAAGTATGGTTTAATCGTTCCGACGCCGTCTAAACATAGCCTTGATTTATGAACATAAAGGATACGCCTCGTTGCGGAAATAAGCCCATCAATTATGGATTTATGCCGAATCGCAGTAGCCATTGAGCTCATCGAGCGCCAACGGACGCGTCTCTCTGTCTCATTTATGGACAATTAACGCGCAGCGCAACGCGCGGAGATTAATAAACACGCGACGCCCACGCGGAAGGCAGACAGAAGGTACGAGACGGGTATAATTTAACGGCGGTCGCGAGGGGGAGCGTTAATTGAGAATGATCGACTCTCCTCGTCGGCGCGGCGCGGCTCCGCTCGGCGCGGTTGGAACAAATAATGGCAGTTGGATCGAGGCGCGGTATCGCATCGTCGCATCTCCCTCGTCTTATTCCGCTGCGCTGCTTCGGCGTGGTATGGCGTGGCGTGGCGTGGCATGGCATGGCATGGCGTTTCTCGTGATTCCCATTTTTCCCCCGTGCCGACACGATAAAGAGGCCACTCTACCGCCTCGAAACAAGATTGATCGCGAAGCGTGCTCGTGAGCGCCGCGAGGAAGGGCGCAAAAACACTCGCGCCCACCTGGACTTTCGAGGGAACGGAGGGAGATTAAATTAAATCTGCAATTGAGAGGGATTTTACGGAGTAATTCGTTATTAATTCTTCGAGAGAGGACTGAATTACCTTTGACATGTTGGGCTCGCAAGTCTTGTCAATATTTCAAATGTGTTTAAATATATTAATCTTTTATTTAGGTCTGTTATACAATGTTGATTTTATTGATTACGTGCAGGGATATCTCAAAATTATTATTGTGATTATTCTTGTCATCTGTGAATATACGTTGATTAATTTGGAATTTGTCGGAATCAATGCTCAAATTGATCAAAGAGCTCGCAGATGAAAGAAAATCTGAAGAATCTGAGCAATTCTAAATGTTAAAACTATCTACAAGAACAAGCGTTTGTTTGCGTTTTCTGTAAAAATATACAGATGTAGCACATATGATAAAATGGCTTTGAGATATTTAGAATTCTCACTTTTTTAAACTGTTCTCTTTTGAATTGTTCTACCAAAATTTATGTATATGAGACAGAAGAGAAAGCGCAAAAGAAAGATAGGGAGCGGTAAAATAAAATGAAAAAGGTGATAGGAGATAATAGAGAGAAGGATGGCGAAGGGGCGAACGAGGGAGGGAGAAAAAGAGAGAAAAAAAGAGACAGAGGTATTACATACGGGAAGGGACGATCGGGGAGACACAATAGAAGTAATACGGAGATACACACGAGGATGAAAGAGGCTCTTCGTAGAGTTTGCTTAAAGGAAAGCAGGTAGATCCGGATAAACTTATAAAAGGCCGCTCGCATCTGACGCAGACGGAAACTATCGATGCCGGCAGCGGTGTCGAATCGTTAAGCTATCGTTTCGTTATAGAGCATGGCGTTGCAAAACGTCGGTGTTGTCCCAATCGCGGGCAGGTGCTCCCAACGTGTTCTAAATAAACCCCGGAGATAAAGCCGCGTTAAACGTAAGAGAGATTGCATAAGTCTGTTGTTGGCGGTAAATCGTTCTTCTCTCGCGTCAGCCCCGCGTCGTTTTAACGATCTTGACGGGCGATCATAGTCGAAAGCACTTGGAGAACGCCTTTTGAGTACCTATTACGCCGCGGAGAACACCGTTAAGTAAACTACTTTCGGAAAATATAATTTCGTTCCTGGTTTTATCTAAATGTCCGTTTAGATAAGAGAGAGAAATCAATGAGACTAGATCCTTAAAATATCAACTCGATATATCCGTATTTATTTTTGATTATTTTAAAACGACAATGACAAGTTTAAACGTTAAAAATAGATAGCACGCGTTAAAAAGACCAAAGGCTTTTTAATTACGTTTGACGTCAACAAAATAAACATTACCGTTTATTTTTAACTGCATTGCAAACTGATAATAAAGTACTCGTTTGTACTCGTTTTAATTATTTTAATCTTTACCGGCTAAATAAATTTACAAAAAAATTGAAAAGTACCGATTTAAATAATATATTTATTCGCCACGTGATAAATTGAATTTTTCTTTAAATTGATGGTATCTGTAATTTGGGATACTGCAATATATATCGAGCTCATCGATAACAGAACGGAATAACTCGAAATATATCTTTGTTAGACACATCCTACTTTTGCTCCGCCACTGGCGGTTTGAATCGGCTTTATGTTGTACAGTCCGTTCAGAACCTAATATATTGATTTTTCTTCAAACGATTGATAAATCAGACATTCGAGCCGTCCTGTAATGCATGCAAATTTCATCGATGTCGTAAACCGATAGTTTCAGACATTCCTTTGTGCAAGATCTGTGCGACGTCACCGGATAATGCTAGTTTTAAAATTTACAGAATATTCATTGAGACTCTAATATATTGAGCTTTTTAAGAGATTTATGTAAAATTCTATTGTATATATTCTCTCAGTCTGGAAAAACAGTTATAAATATTTTTTTATTAACGTGAGAAAAGGTAGCTTATCTCTTTTGTCCATTACGTCACTGTAGATTTGATCGATCTTACGATTTAGAATGTAACGTAATTAATTAAAAAAAAATGCACATTTCTTTCTCACTTTAAACTACATTTCAATATATCGAAAACCAATATCGGATTTCGAATAGAGGAATTCTTAAGCGTCTTCTTGCTGGCACAACAAAGAGCAACTTCTGCTCGTTCGTTACGACTGTCGCTTTGTATGAAACTTATACTCTAAATAATATCTATTCAGAATATTTTCATCGATAAATAGTTCTTTACTTTGGTTTATATCTGCATCAAATTTATCAGTGTCCTAATTATTTCCTTTGAGAAAGATCAATTGATTCAACATTTGTAACGTTGCCATTTACTTTTTATTTGTCTTTGATAAACAATTTGGTAAACGAATATTTGTTCGACGTTTGTTTCGACGTACATATAACAGTACTTTTCGTTACTCCAAATGACTCGTATCTCCGAATATCTCCTCATTAGAGGAAGAATGACTCGTCCCCTGTGCGTTACGCCACTGCGGGTCGTATTGGCCGTCGGCGGTGGAGGGGAGCGGCGATGCCTCAGTAAACGCCAAGCGCTCGAACCGTCGATGCCACGGCGAAGCGGTTTACGAGAGACTACTCGCAATAGAAGAACCGGTGTTAGTTTCAACGTCGACGAAACGCTGATCGGCGTAGCCGACGGCTTATCCGTGACTCGAGTCGCCCCGCGATCCCCGGTGCCGTGAAAATCGTTCGAGGAGCCAATCACTCCTACCGGGAAGTCCTATTCCGCACGAGTGTGCATCTGTGTGCATCTGTGTCCGTGTGTATGTGTACCGTACACTTGTCCGTGCTTCCTCACTGTATGTGCGTGCGAGTGTGTGCGTGCGCATCAAAGCCGTCGTGTGAGTGTCGGTGATGCTCCTCGCGGTGTACGTGTATAGTATGTCCGTGTTGCGCAACGACGATACTTTCGCGTATGCTTAACGCTCGTTATCACCACGTATTCCCGTATTCGTGTACGCCTGTGTGTATGTGGGTTTTTTGCCTGCACCTCCGAAATCAACGACGACCGCGATCGACAGAGAGAGAGACACCGCTGTCGTCTTCCTCGAGATACGGATGCTGCTGGAGCAGCGGCGCCTCTTCGCGCACAGACACACGGCGGATCCACACACGGAGAGAAAGAGGGAGAGAGAGGGAGAGCTAGGGAGAGAAAGAGAGAGAGAGAGAGCCACGCATACAGCCACCGCACATGAGACTGCACACGCATGCGCGCGATGTGAAAACCGCCGGTTCTCCACTGCTCCATCGTGCTCTCCTCCTCGCTCCTCTTCCCTGTCCACGTCTTTCTCACTCTCATTCTCTCTCTCTGTCATCTTCTCTCTATCACCGCTCTCTCTCCCTTCCTCTCTATCCTTCCCACCCCTCTCGTCGTCTCGCGTTGGATTACCTCACGGACAAAGGATACGTAAACGGGGATATACGCGCTGGATAAACTTCATCGGGGCTCTCTCTCTCCACCGGCCCTCCTCTCGTCCCGCCGACGACTATATAGGTATTGTTCCTTGCTTTGCTTTGCTCTGTTCTACTCCATTCTGCACCCCGTGCATTGCGCCGAGGTGGCGGCGGGTGCTCGATAAGTGCAGTCGACGCAAAGGCCCACCCCCGCAGGGAAATGCGATTCCGTCGACACGACGAAAATCTTTGTTAATCCCGGAGACGTATCACGTGATATACACACAGTTTCTAGGAGATTCTATCGTTTCCTTAGTTCAATAAAACTTTACTAACGTGACGTGTTGCGTTCATCTATGCTTTCTCCTACATTTTCTGTTCATAAAATGACACAAGGGGAAAAAGAAAAACGACTCTAGGAAGATTGCCTGAAAGGACGAAGCTTTTGTGTACCTAACAAATATTGTCCTTGTAAATCTGCACTTATATAGAACACTGGCAGGCCATTTCTCGTATCTACGGATTATTTAGCCTGCAGTAAATTTTTTCTTAACGAATGTGTCATTAAGAAGAAGACTTATTGTTAGTTCTATTTTTGCAATTCTTTATTAAGCTGTACATTAAATATAATCTAAGCAAAGGTAAAACTAAAAAATTAACGTGTGCATTAATGCATTAGTATTTTGTAATTTCAAAATTGCGATTCAAATTGTAGGGAATTTTTTCACGGTATCCTAATCAGCGTTAAAAGCATTTTTATGAATTATATTGCAGAACTATTCGCGAGACAGATATTTCAGCGTAATTCAACGTACGATGTTAATGGATGCTACTTCGAGATAATCTTCTTCACACTTTAAGTAATGATATCAAGTGTCATCCGTAATACCCGGTAGATCTTTTCCATGCCAGAGTTTCTTCCACTTAATGAAGCGACAGTTTGCCCCGCCGGATGTGTACACGGTTCTGCTCTAGGCCGTGTTTAATGGAGATTCCTGGCCGGTATCGATCGTGGACGTGACAGATAGATGCCTAGGACGATAGTAATAGGATCAATCGCGGCCGGCACATCTGCGGCCCCTATATAACTTATAATGCTGCCGCAAGTTATGACGAGCGAGCGATGCATTATGTGTATTATGTACCGGGCGCGTTGCACGGACCGGATTACACATACGACGTTATTACGCGACGGGCTTGCATCGGAAAAGCTTCCCCGGCTGGGCCTTTGTGCTTTAACACGACACCGAGCTGTTGAAAGAATTGGTTTCACCGCGCGCGGGCGGTGCCGTGGAATATTTTCCAAATATATGTATATCTCGAATATACATTTATTTCCAGTTTAAATCCATCGCGTAAATCTGTTTACTTCGAATGTAAATGCATCGATTATTTTGAAAGGTTGCACATACGCTGAAAATCGTAATTTACACAGGAAGAGCGAGAGAGAAAGGATAGAACACATATCTCTATAATTTATTCGTAATGTCATATGCAGAAATTCTCGGATATTATGCATACGTAGACACTATCGCATAAAATTGAGATACGTCGTATTGGACGTAAATAATAAAGATGACACTAATTTTAATTGGAAAATAAATTACTGCCGGCAGCTCAGTTGAATATACGAATCGACGAGGTGGTCGAACTGGTTCCGTCATCAATTTTTTATTATAGCGATATAATAAATGACTCGCGTACTTAGAAGTGTGTTATCTTATTAGAAGTTGACAAAATCTGACATATTTAAATTAGCAGAAACGTGATAATTTCTCACTTAAAAAAATATTTTTCTGCTTTTTTCTGCGTTATTTATCATTTTACGTAAGCCGTTTGTATTGTATAAATTTGGATATTCAATTTGCACATTTACGTCATATGCGATAATATATGATAATGTATAAGTTTTTTTTTCTATACGCGATATTACGCTATGCAAATCGAATAGGTAATAAATTTCTCCTTTGTAAACATCCTGAGTAAGTATATCTTCATGCAAATCTGCGTTTAGTCAGCGATTATTTAAGTTTGCTCAGATTGAATACCGAGCATTTTCGTAATGGCCTAATGGCTGTGTGAAATTTTACGTGAAGAAAAAGTTGCAGGAAACTGATTATTATTATCGCGGTGTACCATCTCGAGTAGTTGTGTTTTTTCTCCTGTTACGAGCGATGTAACGACACGCAGATTGATTTCTCTGAAGCAATCATCGATGATCATATAACATTTGCAAAAATCGCGAACCTTGTCAACAGAGCGGCCGATGCAAAAGCGTGGCATTAAACCGTCCCGGGGACTGGTTCATTACATAAAACGTTGTAACCAGACGTTGCTACTTTCCAGCTGAGCTGCGAGATATCATTGCCGCGCGTAATCACGCGCTTCCATTCGGAACCGAGCGACCGCGATCACTATAGTTAAGCATTCCTTTTGCCGATCGATCGATTGAAAGCTTGCCTGTCATCCTTGCGGAACATCCTTACCTCGGTAGGTGTGCTTGCTACATCGTGACTTTGATATCGACACAAGTATTAAAAGGAATATTGATGACTAAGCTGCTCGAGAGGAAATTAATCGATTTTTCTAAATGTCAGTATCGTTACCGGGTTTAAAAATAATACCTATTAATATCAAGGAATAGTTAAAAATGTTAAACGTGAAAGAGTGTTACAAATCTTAAAAAGTATTTCAATAAGAGATAAAATAAGATAAAAATATATATCTGAAATAGGGGAAACTGAATTAAAGTCTTTATTATTTCCAGTAATTAGCGGCATTGATAATTTGCATTTTATACGCGTGTAACATGATAATATATGATCGATACAGATCTGGAACACTCGTAGACTACACGAAACCACAGAAATATCAAACAAAACATATCATTGTACCGATACCTCCAAGTATTGACACATTGATATTATTGTTGACGTTCGTAGCGGTGCGCAGGTAGGAAATCTCGGCCCGAGTGTCATAATGGTTCGACCGATGGTCTACTCGATCTTTCTTCTCGAGTTGTCACGGGGCGATTTACGAGCGGGTCCTGAGGTGACCCTTTGTCGCAAAAATATCGCGTACACGGCTGGAGATTATCTTTACGAGAGCTGCGGCCTCCTCGTCGTGAAGATATACTTACAGCTGTTCGACTTGTCGCGGTCCTTCAGAAGTGGGAAGAGGCTGAGGAAGGGGAAGGTGCCGAGGGAATGTTTCTCTTGTTCTGACAGGCGTGGAAATGGAATTCACGGCGAAAGTTTGTCTTATTCCGCGCGGACGATAGTTAAGCGACCAAGTTTCGTCCCCGCGCCGCCGGCGCGGGCGTCTCACGGCGCTTTCAACGCTCGGAAACGGAAGTGACTCTAACCGAAAGCATTCGCAGATAAAAGAGATGGGAATATCGAAGAACGCGTTTCGTAGAGGAAGCGAGGAGCATCTTTCGTTATCGTGCACCGGGAGATCTGCCGTAACGGAGTCGGTTTGCTTTCGAAACCATCGAAATACGAAACTATCGCTGATATGGAAATGGAAGTCGCGCGCGGTGCCGTTGAGGTTTTATTCGACTGTTTTTCCCTTCACGCAACGTTCGTCTAAGTCCATTTCGACGGACGATTTGTATTCTACGACGAAATACGCGATAGAATTCTATCGGCGATACGTGCATGGGAGAAATATTTATGGATACGGAGTGGCAAAAGTTGCGCTATTAAACGTTTATTTTCTAAAATCAATGTTTTATAAATTGATATCGGAAATAATAATAACGAGGCAACATCCAGTTGCGCGTGGGATTCTCAAACAATTTCAACGCAACCGCACTCTTTGCAGAAATGACGATACGGAGAATATCTAGGCGTACGCTTGCTTTGCTAATAAACCGCCGACATTGCATACCACCGGCGTCGGTGTCTCTATTTGAATACACTTGCACACATATATACTTGTATACTCCTGCGGTAGGCCAAGAAGTCGCGATCAAACGTGCAAAAAGCGGATGGTAAATTATACACGAAAAATACACGGGATAATTAACATCGATATCTATACGCTTGGCTTTTTGCGTGCGCACGCGCACGCGCGTGTATTGCTCATAACGACGATTTTATGATAGTTTATCTGCATACGGGTGGTAATACGTGTAAGTAAGGACTTGAGAATTACAGAGAGAAAGAGAGAGAGAGAAAGAAAGAGAGAGACTCGCGATGTCCTTCATTATTCATGCAATGTTGATGGCCGGTGATTCGCATAGCGAGAGCCATTTTAGTAGATCGATTCGCGCACGTGTCTTCTTTCTGCGGCACCACACTCGTCCCCTTTTTCTCTCCCCTCCGGCACCCACCTACATGGTATTCCGGGTTCACCGCACTTCCGTTTGTCTACGGGTTCTTCAATCGAAGTCGATTGCTTCTTGAGAAAAATGTATGAAGAGATCTGAATAGCTTCTAAATTGCAAGCGATTAAAGATACTCACATGAGTGAAGTACATTTTTATTACTTTATTGTTTTTTACAATGAAATTATACATATCTATATTCTTTCACATAATACATGAAAGAGTAGAAAAAAGGCTATAAGATTCGATCGAAGTTTTATTGTTGTGCCTTTTTGACGCTTAATGGGGTTCTTTTTTTTCGTTCAATGACCTATAAACCGTCTGACGTAAGATGCTTGTGTTCTTACGTCTCGTATGTCTTACATTGTGTTCTTTTATACTAGCAGAACCAAATCAATCGCCCGTTGCCGGCGAGTTATTCCTCTTTATTAAGTTGATATAGCGCGATAACTACAAGCAAACAGTCCGTAGTCAAGAGTAGATATTACCGGGGTTGGCAGATATTATTATCGATACGCGATACGTTATGTCGTGAACTATGTGAACAGCGATAAGCTGGATTGTCGTTGAATGCGAGATAGGTCCGTAATGCTTTCTAGATATTGATTTATTGTCGTCGCTCTCTTCCGCTGTTTCGGAAAATAATGGATTCTCAACGTACCTTGTCACGCGAAATACAAATTTTCCTTTTGGCGCTTTTATGTTTGCAAGCTGTCAATGTTGGCAATATATTATATTACGAAAACATGCCACAAAATATTGTTGTATATCGATCAATTATTCAGCATTGAGAAATGTCGATAGAAATGAAATATGTCTTTTGCGTAAAACGTTTTTTATTTTCATTAATGGAGACTAAAAGTTTATCTCTAAAGTTGAGCGATCTCAATTTTTCTTTTTCGTTTCCGAGAGATACAGTGGGAAAGTTAATTTACGAATAAACGTATGCTACGCGAGACAATATCCTATATGCTGAAATAAATTTCGATGGAAGTCGATTTAATTGCCGTGCGAGATTTCGGAGATTTTGTCGTGGAGTCATTGGCGCGCTCCGAATTTATTCGATGAATACCGAGGGCGAAACGTAACGAAGAAGGGTCTCTCTCGCCCTCGGCATCGATCCACCAGGTGTTCTATATAGGTCTAATGCGTAATTGTCGAGGGTCGGCAGTGAATTCGTGTCAATGCGAAATCTCTCTTTTGTGCTCCTCCTCACTCTGGCCTGAGGCCGATTCATTGGGACGAGACGTTCCATACAGATGCATTATGGTAACCTGCAGCCTTTTAATGTGTTAACGATACTATAAGGATGCAGCGCGCGCACTACTAAGTGCAAAGATAAACTCTTTGCCGGGTTATCGGCGTGAGAACGTTCTCTGAGATTTAAGGAGCGTATATATGCGAATTGTTACAAAGGCACCGACACGTTTCGCGCGGAATTGCAAGAAATCGTGGCAAATGTTGAGAAACATAGATATACGTAACAATGTCTAATTAAGCCTGAATGTTTAATTGCAAAGAAATGCATGTGTCTGTAATAATAGTAAGTGTACAACCACAGCATTCTAAGTATATATGCAGATATTATATCTTTACATTTAGATTACATTTTACAATTATGATATTAATCTATAGTGCAACCATTAAAAATCTTTTAACAAATCTGTAGAGAATAGCATCTTATTTTTATTTGAAATATTACATACATTGCGATATTATTTTTGACATTGACGACAGTAGTATATAAAAAATAAAGATGTTTGCCATGGGTACGATAATATGACGTGTTAAATAAAAATTCACGATACACGTAAGACGAAACGTAGCGGAATTTCCAGTGAATAGTGATAAATGCCTCGTTAAAAGTGCAACGTGGCGAGAAGTGAAACACTGTTAGAGAAGTAACCGTCGCCCACGATGAGCGTGCTCATTTTCCGCGAACGTCGCCGTCGAGAAGCTTGCTTTTGCTGGCAGGGCCCGCGAGAGTCCACATATTTTTCAAGCCTTCGGATACGTGCGCCAACTACGAACTTTCACGTTTCCCCGAGCGGTGTGTTTCCGCGAATATGCATTTCCCTTCTCGTACACGTGCGCGGCGAAGAGGAGGAGAAAGAGCATAAAACTTTTCCGCTCGTTTACGCGCGCGGACGGTCGGAGGTTTTCGCATGCAATTTCTTCACCGTTGCGCCCCGCTCGCGCATATTTTTCCGCACTTTACTCGCGGCGCTTAATGGTCAAATACGCCTTTCGCATTTAAACGCGCGTTGTAGGCCGCAGAATTGTGCGAGGTGGAGGCCGTAAAAGCGAGGAGAGCCTTAAAACGGGTTCGCGTAATTTGATATCCTCGGATGTTATTAAAGCGACCCCGCGCGCGAGTCTCTATTTTCCATCAATTTTCCATCAATTAATACTAATAGAATCTGGAATGATCCTTTAACTGCATGAAAACTTTATGATTATTTAGCTATCGTGTTTTAATGATAATGTTCCTTCTATTTTTATATCACATTTTATTTTATAATTTATTTTATAATTAAAACATAAATTTAAAGGTAGTTAATTAAAGAGAGAAATAAATTGAAAAAATTCTACACATTCTCACTAGGGATTGGTAAAAGTTGACTTTTGTATACGGCTTTATTCTCGGATTACAAGCTATTAGCGTTCCTGACAGCTCCCCTTTGTTTCGCAGACTCGACCTCTATTTAGGTTCAGGTATCGGATATACCTGGTTTTAAAAAGGATCGAAAGGCATGGGGCTTTACCACTGTTCAGTCGTATTTTCAATATGTATTGGGCTATTAAGATAAAAATGTTAATCATATCCGGTAGATAATCGATCGTATAATCCAAGCACAAATAGTTCGAATATTTAATTCCAGATTTATTCTAAATTTCATAGTTTATAACGACAGCGTATGTTCACTTTTAGATACGATTGTCGATCGTGTAATTAGACTGTAATATATTAATTAGTCATGAAGAGATAGACTCGGTATGTTATATATTTTCTATACAGGTATACAAGGATATATTTGGAAATTTCATTCGAAAAGGGTCGAAAAGAGAAATAGAGATGAAATACTGAATTTCTTGTTCTTCACAATAGACAGTAATTGTACATCTGACATGAGTAAAATGAGAAAAAAAACTGACTTTTTCTTTTTCTTAAGAATACGTATTGTACATATATATAGCCAATGTCTCTATCTGTCTGTGATTATAATATGTGATATGCTTTTTTTATATTTGTCAATAATTTTCTCGCTAATATTATCATATTTTCAATCTATGAATAGACCAAATAAGTTTTTAACGTTAAACGAACTATGTGTTCGGCGATACGATTATTGATTCTTGTCTGACTCTTATCTTTTCAACATTCAGTATTTCATATTAGTCGATTATATTGAAAGTCAATGGTCGCATTTAGAGATACCTTACCTTACCGTTAATGCTCCAGGTATTATTTTACAGAGAATTGCTGTAGCTTCTTCGAATCTCCGACTTTATAAAAGTTGAGAGTAGGTAGAGACGCGTTTAGCGGTAAATGAGCGGCGCGAATGCGAGCTATTATCTCCCGAGGCTGCGCGCAATTTGAATTTCAAAAATGTTGACGAACCTAGTAGCAAGTCCATAAGGGGACTGTGTGTCTTTTGGTCGCGAGTCATTTGCGAGCGTGCGCGCCGCCACAGCTTGGCGTCTCAAAAGATCGCGCAATTAGTCGCACCGATGAATAGGCGCTGGTAGAACGATTCCTTTTGAACCTCTCTCCGTTTTCCTTTCGTTCTTCCCCGAGGGCTATTTCTGGCCGGACTCGTGCGAAATTCATCGCCCGAATTCCTGGCACGGAGTCATCGCGAGTTTCACAGTTTTCGGCGAAGACTAATGGATAGACTACGGCGCCGTAAACGCATGCTTTATCGTCCGGCCGCGTCGTATAACATACGAAATGGACACGCGTGTAACGAGCGTGTGTAACGACCGTGCGTGTCCGGTAACGTCTCGAAGACGTAAACGCGATCTCTTCACGTTCAGACTTTCAGAAAAAAAAATCACAAAAATTCGTCTTTATTATTATCGTACACGTTAATACTTTATTCATTAAATGACAAAAACTATAAATACCTAGTAGTCACAAAAATTAACAAAATAAATGAGAATAATAAACGAGCGATATAATAAAAAAATAAAATTTTATTTTTTCCATACGTTTTCTTATATTTTTGTTGTAATAATAAGAATGAATTAACTGCGCTATAGATCGAAATTAACTTAATTTATTCGTAACTGCGTCATGGTTTTTTTCATTAAGAATTTTTTAAGGTGTTGATGTTGTAGGATTCAATTAATTTCAATGCTCGTTTATAGTTTCTTTATTTGAATTTATTTTTCCAGTATATATACATAGGTACATCATATGTACTTACCGCACGCAACAATTACATGATTTACAATCGTCATTTTTATTTCGATATATTTTATATGTACTTGGGAAATATATTCTTTCACGTTACAATCGTGCACTGAATGCAATACTACACGAATCGCAATTGCAACGATATTATTCTTCTTGAGGAAAATTTATGGTTTCTTTATTTGAATTTCTTTTCCCAGTATACTTACATATGCGTATGTATATTGTATATCATATGCGATACATTTATCGCACGCGACAATTACATGATTTACAATCGTCATTTTTATTTCGATATGATATTTTACGTGTACGTGGGAAATATATTCTTCCATGTTGCGATGCTGAGTTCAATACTACATGAATCGCAATTGTAACGATATTCCCCTTGAGGAAAGAATCATTTTGACAAATGCGACTATCATGCCAACCACGCGCTCCGTTGTGCGCTCCGTTGGCAGCATCACGAACACACCGAAGACTGGTAGTAGTGTAGCGATGGTGGTGGTGGTAACGGCGATGGCAGCATCGGGCGCGATGGAAGGGGCAGGCACTGGCTCAGTGAACGCCAAACGCTCGAGTCGTTACGACGCGGCGCGCGAGACACAGTTGGAGTGACGCGACGCCGAAAACACTCGCGACGCGACGCGACGCGAAACGATAAAGTGATAAGCGAGGAGACACAGCCCTACGCCGATCCCTCGCGTTCGTTCGCGGTAACGGTTAACGTCGGAGCGTGGATTGCGCGCGTGTGTGCGTCGCCGCGTGCTTCTCTGTCCGTGTTCTCTGCCAAGTCCTTCGGCGACCGTTCGGGCATCCT
This sequence comes from Temnothorax longispinosus, assembly GCF_030848805.1. Lineage (NCBI taxonomy): Eukaryota > Metazoa > Arthropoda > Insecta > Hymenoptera > Formicidae > Temnothorax > Temnothorax longispinosus. Next base: position 4,432,842 of record NC_092368.1, read on the forward strand.
CGGCCGACGCAGCCGAGCGGCGAGAGTGTTCACATGTGTATTACGTATATATGTGTGTACGTGCGTGACCGCACGTAGCGGTGTAATTGGTGAGAGTGTGTATACGTGCCGGAGGAGTGTCGTCGTATCCGTCCGTATTTCTTTTTTTTTTCTCTTACGCGCGAATGAAGTGAGCGAATGTGCCTGTTCCTTCCCTCGCCGGCCAATGTGGATACGTAAATAATAAAGTGCGCTCGGCTTTTGCCGCCTTCGTACGACTCCCCTTCTCTTTCACTACGTGCCTCTTCGTCGCTCCTACTCCGGTACGCCGGCACAGGAGGGACACGTCGGATTACCACACCGCCGTGGGACAAAGGATACACGCGCACACACACGTACACACGTATACACACATACACGACACGTACCGCACACCAGCGTGTATGTACGTGCAGGCGGCATCGGGACTCAACGGTGGCGGCGCCGGTGCCCCCGCAGGATTATTTATCGACCTGCACAAGGTATTGCGAGTTTGACTTTTGTATGCCGACAACGACTCTTTCGTTGTGCCCCGACACCCGTTAGTGTCGTTAGTAAACCGAAGAGCCTTTAACAGCTGGCAATGAACGACGCCGACCGAGCCCACCCGTAAAAATCATCCCTCTTTCATCACTTGCAGTGTTCTCTCCGTATTTCCGGTACAGGCTTGTCTTTAGGGAAAAGTAAAAAGGAAATTTGTAGTCGATTTCTTTCTTAGCGAAATTTCCATTTGCGCCCAAGAATTTATTAAAGCTTTTAGGGCGAATCGAAAGAAATATATCAATCCATACATATTTTAGTATACGCCAGAACTCCGATAAATTGAATTTGAAATTCAGTTGTTGATATACGTAATGTTAAAAACTTATAAGCTACATTTGGCCTTTGATCAAATTTTCAGCAGAGATCAACACCGATTCACTCCGTGAAGTATATTTTTACTGTGCATATTTTCTGCTACATATATCTTCTCTGTTTGAAATATGCAACTTTTGCTCCAATTTATGTAAATCTAGAAATCTCTTTTAAAATGAATATATCGTAAACTTTAACTCACTCTAGCTTATCAATAAAAATTTTTTTATATTTTTGAGTTGCGTGTAGTTTATATTGTACGTGTCACGCTAATAAATCCGACGTGAAATACCAACTTTGCGTCAACTAATTTTAGATGATGCGTAGAAACTCGCATATATTCGTTTAGATAAGTTTTAATGAAATTTTCTCGGTCAGGTAATTAGTTATGTAAATTTGATTGGATTTAATCCAGGGAGTGCGAGATGACGCGATAATTCAAAGCTCATATTATGTTACAACGTAATATATCAATACAACAATTTTGATGTTATTCATATTGATATCGAAATATAGTGGATTAATAAATGGACGTGTACAGTAAATTATATATTGTACTTTTGTATCAATGATAGATTCATAAAATATTTCGCAGAGATTTAATTAAAGGGATTAAAAATATGTAATCGATAAGAATCCGAGAGATTCTTTATACAGCGATGCGATTTGGATATTTAAATATCTGATTTGATATTTTTCTATAATTTAATTAACTACTTTTACAACTTTCAAACCACTGAATGTACTTCATAATTATTGCCATACAGTACAAATATTAATATTATTATTATAAAATATTTCACTGCTATTAGCTCAATCGATCGTACTTATTCCACGCAAACGCAACTTGTGACCGAGCGTTCTCGTACTATACTCGTTCGTTACATTTAAGCTGATTATTCTTTGCAAATTTATAGAGGGAGAATAAAAATTTTGACTTTGTTAATAGACGTAGTTTACACGATGTCGAGCCGTCAAATACAAATTGCTCTTTTCCAGCATCTCGCTGGCCGAGCTACTTATTAAAGGGCATTACCGGACTTATCGGAGCATATAATGACGCTACAACGAGGGAGGAGCTTTAAAAAGCAGACGCTTGTAACGCGTGCTGCTCGTTCGACGAGCCGCGTCAGTGATGCGCGATCTTCTTTTTTCTCTCTCTCCCTCTCTTTTTTCTTTTATTTCAAAAGACCACTCTGTGATTTTTCCTTTTAACTTGCTCCAAGGCGACTGCGAATATCCTTAAATACATCGATATAACGAGCTTCGTATTATATCTTTTTTTTTTTTTTTAATCAAATGTCTCGCGTTTGTCATATTTATTGCAATGTGTTAAAGTTTCCATCGAAATGAATCACAAAGTAATTTATAACTCGCGTGATTTCCTTATACCATTCATTATTCGCGTGATTTTTTTTTCCGTCGAGCTACAATTAAATGTTTCTCCAGAGATCATGTCGTGAGTCACACCGTGTCAATTGCAATAGTGATTGCATATAATGACTTTTGAGATTGCAGATGTGTCATTAGCGAACTACAAAGTTTTCCTCAAAAAGTTATTCAGAATTATTGTTATTTAAATTTGTAAGTATAAAACATTATTAGATTAAGAAACTTTATCAGAATATACATATCTATATATAGCGGCTATTACGCTATACATGCTTGATTATCCGGTACATTGATCAACAGATGTGAACGTTTGTCGGCGCAAAAAATTCCGCGTGGAATCGCGGCTATCGTCCGTAATCGAGCGGTGTAAGTTAACAAACGGAACTAGACCGGCGGAAGTCGAACGCGAAAATTGCCTCTGTTGCCTGGTTTACCTTTCTTTTTTTTTATGGTAACGCGTTGAACGTGGGAACGTACGATATCTATGCTAGCCAAACAGGCAGAAGTGTTTTTTAGACTGCTTTTCACCCTTTCGGTTTTTATAACACCTTTTTTTGAAAGAGAACCTTTTTATGCATACCGTGCTTCGCTTTATATAGTATAGTTAATATTTATCTACATTTCTCTCATCAAAATACAAAAAAGTTTTCGTGCTTCTCCACGGAGAATGAACTCGGGAGCGAGATGGAATGAATTTCGATGATTTAAACGAGCGTAAGAATAAGACGTCGACGTTGACAGAATTTCCTTTTGCGGCAGCGTCGGCGTATTCTTTCCCTTTTTTTTCCTTGCTTCGTAAAAGCGCTTGTAATATCGGTACTTGCGTTGACGCGCTTGTAAAAGCCCCCACTGTCTTCTGATGCGAAAATAAAGTAGCCATCTGTAATATTCAGGTTGCTACCACCGAGCTTTCTCCAAGCGGAGGACAAATCGTCATGTCTCCTTCGCGGCTTATGCGTTTTTCTTATGTCAAGTCTGAAAGCGCCGGCGGGACTTTGGTAGCTACGGAGTTTCCTCAGAGCTACTTCCCGTTCGGTTTATGATGACGTAAAAGCTAACCGAAAACGCATTTCGTCGGCCCTGAGTTATTTATAGGGGAGAAAAGGGGTGCATTAGAAACGTGGCGGCACTTTTGAGGGATTTAAGTACCGCGTACCGTAATAGAAAGCTTTCAGCATTTTCTTGCGATATTCTGCACCTTTTCAAAACTCGAAGAAAGCAGTTATGATGTAAGATAATATCGATTTTTAAAATATAGGCAAAAGGATTATAACTGATGAGAAATAATTTACATGTGCCACGTTGATTTTATTGATCTCTAATGTTAATCATTCCAATTGCGAATATAAAAGTGCATATATAAACCAGAGTTACATACTCTGCAGCCGATTGCAAATTCACAACGAATGTCGATAGAATATATTAATGTAATTTCCTCTTTCTATTTTCTCTTCGTATTTCAGTCGAGTTTAACAATTCGTGTGTTACAATTCTGTGCGCATAAGTATATAAATTTGTTGAACATTCGAGGTAGACTGTGAAGCCGGTTTAGCAGGATAATGCTGCAAATCACAAATCGACACTTTTCCGCGAGTATCGCCCACGCTCTCTCGGCAGATTAACTCGGGGTCGGTACGTATTTCCGCGAGCGGTCGAGATTGCAAGTGACACGCTAACGTGCGTGCATGCGTGGATGCGTGCGTGCGTGCGTGCGTGTGCGCGCACGCCGACGTTCACGTCTTTCGATTCGAAAATAAAGCACAGTGGGCGAGACATGCATGCGCAGCATGCACCGCGGTTTGTCGTGCATCGAAATCTGCATTTCAGGCACTTTTAAAAATGGCCGTGCATGTTGCTTGCAACGGGCAACACACATTTATTTCAGCGTCGTTCCCTCGAGTGGCGTATATACGTTTATTATTACAGTCCGGGAAACGCGAGATCCGTGCACGAGTTTGTTGAAAATTCTTAACATACGTAAATGTAATAGATTGCATGTAATCATACGTTATAAGAAGGTTGATTATTATGATAAGTATCAATTGATAACATTATGCCACTTAAGGAGATCTCCAGACATTGTTCGACTTTGGCATTTAATCATGCCATATTTCATCGAAATAATATGCTGGTGTACCGTGTTTAGTAATGGCTAGAAATTTCTACAGTACTTTTTTACAGCGCTTATTGCTCAAGTACGTTAAATTTCACTGGCTTTAAAACACGAAAAAAGAAGTAAACTTCATGTACGAATTATATTCTTTTATCTTTTTTGCATCGCTATACTGATCGGGTTTACTACTCTGGAGCTAAAAGGTCCTATTCCATCGCGTCGAGGCAAAACGCGATTTTCAGTGGCCGCGACCAGCTCGGACAAAACCGTAATTCGTGCTTAACGACCTTTTAACGATTTTTCCACGTGTCCGCAAACGAGCAGCCACTGTCGACGCGAACGATAAAAGGCAACGTTATTACTTCAAGCGCGATAAGTCCGCTCAAAAAATGCGTGGAATCTATATTGTCATTCTGTATTCTCGCCGCGCATACAACGCTATATACGATTCCGCGTTCAACTCGGTATTGAATAGCCGCGTAGCAAAGTTAGAAAACGTTAATCGAAATCTAGGAGAAATTCTGTGAATTTCGGTCAAGATCATTTTAACGCGCATGAAATCCTGTCATTACATTTATCTTGCCAGAGTGGGACGCTAATTTAATATCCAGTATAGGGCGCGCAATGACGTAAACCGTAATAATAACGGTAAACGAAAAAGCGTCAGACAAATGGCTGACGTGCCGTCGACGAAAAGTAATAAAAGCATTGTCACGCGCGTCGCGCTGTCGACCACATTGTATAACAAATTACCGTTGTCTCTAATGACAGCCCGCATGGAAAGCTCGTTATTAGGTGGGACAGTGATTTGCGTTTCCTCCTGTACCGGGATTCATACGTATCGCATTCCATGGCGTATTAAAAAAAAGAGAGCGTTGTAGGAAATAGGATTTCTCGAAAAAGAAACAGAAATGCATAATCGATATTAATGTTTTGTTTTAACGGAGATTGTTTTTTTGTAGATTGTCCGCGAGAGTCTTTAGATAAAAACTCAATGCGCAAGTGTCTAAATGAGGGTACCGATACTTCTGAAATACCAAGCAGTGGCACAGTTAGTGTCTGTAGCGGCGAACCTGTCACGGTCGGTTTATCGCGTTACACACTTTTACGAGCCCATTTCCGGTGACGGGATTGCCAAATCGCATCGGGATCACGGCTTACAGGACCTCGCGCGAAATATCGACCGGATTAAACAAATCGGCCGACCGTGCATTAACGCCCGGTTTTACTGCGTTGGATATTTATCGCGTTACTGTTGGCTTCCTAGGAAAAGCGCTCGCGGTTATATGGCGCTCGTCCGCATTGATTTTCGCTCCCGTTTATTTTTCCGTCTCGCTCGGTATTGAGCGAGGACGTTTGACCGGAAGACTTTGATTTCCGTATCGTTACAGATGTGGTATTGAAGTATCTGGATGCATTGATGCGACTGCCCGCTTAATAAAATCGTATGAAATTTTAATATGAATGTTATAAGCATTCAATCTCGATCTATACTAAAACAATATATGCGAAACGCACACGTAATTTAACATCTCAGAAAGGACTCGAGCGCGAAGAAAAGAAAGTGAGACTATTTGTCAAGACAAAACATTCTTTCTTATTGTTTGTGTCGGAAAAATCGGCATACCTGCTTCGTATTTTCACGCGCCCTTACCTGACTTAAAAGCTCGTAAAGATAAGTATAATATGCACTGCTCGCGATACAGAAACTGTCGTAACAAAAACGTCGAACGGAACAGGTAGAGGAACGATAATAGGATATGCATTGTGGTGACGCATGACGTTGGCGTCGTTTGTCGACGGAATAATGTCTTTTTAAACGAACGAGATGCCAGGCTTTTGTGCAACCGATAGAAATTTCCTGGGCCGACTGTACCAATTTCTTACGTTCGCTATATAATAGTCGGGAGATATCGTTATATTGCACGTTATTACCTATCGGCGTCTAATATAGGTATTTACGTGAACTTCTGAGTTCTGATAGCCGAGAGTCTACGCCCACCATGTCCGATAGAGCAGGAAGAGAAAATAACTAAAGCACATATTATTATAACCTTTCCCTCGCGATCGCAATTAACCCTTTAAATGTTACATCTGCTAAGAATTTCGCGTATAAGCGCAATAGACAGTTTTATACAATTACATAAAAAGTAGAAAAAATTGAATTTTCAGAATAACCGGTTTGAAAAATTAAGATAATTATATTTTATTATTACGTATTTTTTTATATAACGTAACGTTTTTCTTTTTTTCCACTCGAGTTAATGAACATCAAATCATAAAAACGGAATCCGTGATAAAATTGTTTATTCGATATAGTAATTGCATGATTATTACTCACTTCAGCGTGAAGATGATAAGCATAGATATATAACTATTCGATTAATCTCTCTATACATATATATTCGATAAATTATCACGTTAGAAAATCGGTTTGTTTATGATACTTAAATTTTTAAATTTGTTTTAAACGTTTCTTGTAAGAATTATTTCGATAGCCGTATTCGTAAACTGGAGAACTCGTGACGAAGATAATTTTCAAATTAAAAGTCCAAGGTATAAAACATATATTGCAATCGTAAACGATAAAGAGAAAATATAATATTGCTGAACGTATAGTGACGAAGTATAAACGTGTCTGCGTATTAGAAAAGCGTGAAACGTATGAAAGATACTTTTGTCGTTTGCTCGGTGTATGTTATCTCGATCTGCAGTCTCCGAACATCTCTAACACACTCTGATAGATCGCCGGAAATCACAGCGCGAGCAAATTGAATCGCGCAGCAAATAAGGATAAATACAGGAAGCGGTCTTCATAAAGGAGTCATTTTTCTCCCGGACGAAACACGAGTGGGTACGGATTTACTTTCACGAATTACCGTGCGGTATGCGCATGACTGCAGAAACGGCTTGTTCCGCTGCGAATAGCAGGCCGTAACATCCTTATAAGCACACATGCTCGTTCATCCGTCGAAATAGCTATTCCGTCGCAGTTTCGGTCTTTGCTCGCGGTATCGCTAGCTATTATTATAAACACGCGTTTCGCATGTAAATTGCCTTTTTATACGTAATTTATACGATTTGTAAATTGTTTTTTTGTAATTGTAATGAGTACATTGATTTCTTTTTATCTTGCTTCACGACAAGTTCTTTACATAAGTTTTTTTTCCAAGAAATCTAATTGACTTTATATCGATGAAAAAATTTTTAATCACGGAAAATTTTGTCATTTACGAAAATAGGTAGACCCACTTTTGCACTGATTGTTGCGACACTCCTCTTAATCACGATTGTAGAGATAAGCCAGTAAGTGATACAATTCTGAAATTCTGCTTTTACAAGAGATAAAGCTGTGTTTGAGTTTACGTTAGACAATATAGAGTTATTCACAAAGAGATTAGTTACAAACTTAATTTGAGTAATGCGGTACGTAGACTCAGCCGTTCAAGATCTCTTTCGGCTGATGTTGAAGTAAACATTTATTCGACAAACTCTAATCCTTTTGCTACGCGTACGAAACCCGTATGGAATTAAGCATTTCTTCCGCACGAATGGAGAAAGGCGAGAAAGCTAATCTTCAAACAATTCGTGAAACGAGACTTAATATATGCAGCCGATCGGAAGTGGTTCGGTCGCGGGGAAGAAGTTGGGGAACCGAGTTTGGTTCCAGCTCTGCCGAGCGAGCTACGAAATTCCTGAGGCAATTTCTGAGGGTGAATCGAACGAGAGTTTGAGAGTGGCGATAGAGAGCGGCAAGGGAGGGGGATTCGTCCCTACGAGTAAAGGAGATAATAGAAGATACCGTTCCCGACCCTCTCTCTTCGCCGTCCCTTCGAAATAGCTATTCTGTCGAATCCTCCGCGCGTATTACCAGCTAACGGTAAATGTCCACATATATCTATGCCCACCGTAATGGATATAGTCGGATGGCGGTAGGTCGTACCTGCGCCAATTAGTGTCAAACTACCGGAATTGGGACTGAACAGGGGGGTTGTCGGTCGTACCCCGGGCCGTTTCGGCGACGATAAATTTTTCGTCAAATCGATTTAATCCGCGCGAGTGGAGGCGGGCTGTCTGATTAAATTATCCGAAGCGGAATGGTCGCGTAATCTCGTCGTATCAATCTTTGTTATTGTATTATCGCGATTTAAGCGAATTAGCGGATTTGCGGGAATCGATGATCGATATTTCATGAATTCCACAGAACAACCAACGTTCAACGGTCCGCAGCACGTCCGCGTTGATAAATACGACATTCTATGAGACGTTGTAAATATTTTGATCAAGTGCTAATCTGTTTTTTTTTTATTAGGAAAAATTATGTTTTTTTTAAAATAATTTTTTAACATTCGTTTCTAGTAACGCTCTCTCAATAGACAGACGAAAGCCTACTTTGCTGGTGCGATACGCGATTTACCAGTAAATCCATTAAAGACGAGATATGCGCATAATTTATTTCCCGGCGCGCATATTACACGCGTAATTGCGGTGCACTGAATGCATAGAGCAACGCGACCGCGGCTGTCAATCACGGCGGTGTCGCGCGCAAAAACTTGTAGCTTCGCTGAAATGAAAACGCGACGACACGTTTGGCTGCGAGAGCGTAGTGTGCGTACACACGACGACGGGTATCGGTGTTGGACATTCACGTGTAACGGCTTTATACATCCACCGAGATAAACTATGTAAACTATGTTTTTGCGTGTGCTCCGTGCAGACATAATCAATCCAGATAACGCTTGCAACACGTATCACCTTTCCGATCTCTGTCTTGTTTCCAGCGTGAACTTACATCCGGAGAAATGAGAAGATTCAATTTACGTTCTTTTTCTACGTACCACAATATTTACTAATTTATTTAATGAATCGGTCGACCAAAGTTAAGGTTGCGGGAACCTCAACCTCTTAATGGAGAGTATTAACGTATCGTTTGCTGAAATATATTTGCGATTAAATGAGACTAATAAGGTTTTTTTTTATTTCCGTTTGAAACCGGTTTACGCGTTATTTTTTCGCTCTGCAGGAAAGCCGCGTGAATGTAGCTTAACAGCGAATTCGGCTTATTGGGGAGATAACGCCGGTTATGGTCTCTACAATTTAACGCGGTCCGTTTTGATGCGCCACATTTCGGGCCGACACGACGTTCGCGCACATATGTACAATAATTATTAACGATAACGCGCATTCGATGCGATAATGCACGCGCGATTTATCGGCGAGACTTTAAAAAGTTGATGATCGATCATGCTTTGTCGAAAGTGCGAGATCGTATCGCGCCGTCGCGTCGGTCGCGTCGGCCGTTATTATTTCTCTTCACGTGGACACGTTGCGCGAGAGATATCGAATTGCGCAATGCGTTTCAACTTATGCATAATGTTTATGTATATTTGTAGACCGTGGCGTGATTTATCGACCGGTCTTAATTAAGCCGCCCCTTTCGCTCTTTTATTAGTCGTAATTTAACGTTGCACGTAAAGCGATGCACTGATTCAATTACCGCGCTGTCAATTCTGAACATTTGTATCAATAATAAAATAACGAATGTATTAAAAGATATTTTCGTTCCTACGAACAAATATAATTATATAAAATATTAAGTACCGAATACCCTTTTATTTTTTAGCTAAATCTTTAATATTTGTCAATGTAAACGATAATAGACTAATTAATAATAGACTAAATAAAGTGTGATATTTTTTTTGAGCTGTGTGGTGACTCTCTACGCTCACACTGAAACGAGAGTTTCGATGTTAATGGTGCGCTTTTTAACGCGAAAATTTAATGAGGACGCGGCAGCGCGCTTTGAGCCATTGAGTTCTGCCGTAATGAGGACAAATATTTATACAGTATTTTATTATTAATTAAACCGTTAACGCGGGCGCGCGCTAGAGAGCTTCGATCGTTGACCGTCTATATTTAACGGGAGATCTAAATTACAGTTTATATCGGGGAAAGAACGAAGTTACGTCCATGTGACTTCTGCATGCCTAACATTTTATAAGTAAATGATACTCGATAATTATAACGCCCTGCCCTTCTCTCGCTTTTAAAGCGAAGTTTTTATTCAAAGAACAACTTTGCGTGCAACTTTATTTATAATTAGTTCTTTGTTAACGTGTGAAATATTCCTGTATTAAAAGTGGCTACTGTATTAAAGCGAATGTTGATGTACCGCGTATATCAGCGGATATATTATCTTCCACCTGTACGCTCGATTGTGCACGATATGTTCACGTTACACGAGACTGTTTACGTCAATCGAGCGTGATATGCGCGGATAAAGGCTAATATTCCCGAAAAAAATGCAAATCAGCGTCAGCTTTATTCGTATGGCGAGATTGGCGAGTAGAGCGGCAAGAGGAACGGGGGAGGGCTTATCGAATTTCTCGGTCGTCGCATAAAAGTGTTTCGCGAAGTCGCTCGCAGTTATCAGCCTAACTTTCGCGATGAAGTCCATGATCGTCCAGTCTCAGCTATCATGAATCGTAATGTCGTCGACGCGTTTATACGTCGTGTAAGTTTATCGCGCGCCGCTCACGATATCTACGATAACATCGTGAAAAGTTGCTCGTGCTACCGTCGTGAGTTTACGTGCTCGAGAAACACGTCAGAAGAGCATCGTCACGATCATGGAACAACTGACCCGCAGTCGCCTAGAAAGGAAAGTCTTTGTAATTAAACTACTTCGTATTCGATTGAAACTATTATTTGTTATAAACGAGTAAATGACACTTAAACGCATAAAGTGGAACACGTTGAAGAGAAGGTGTAGAGATTTGAAACGTGTTAAAGAGGCGCGATAAAAGATACCTCTTTGTATGTGTATCCAAGTATACTTCAGATTGTCTCTTGTAGGTATATCTAGATTGTCGTGCTTGGAAATTCAGATATCTTTAGCAGACCAAGCTGTATTTACACGTTGATATCTGTGTTGATTTAGATGTTATATAGAGATAGAGCCTTCAAGTTTGGATCACTGAAATCAATTATCTTATACCATTATCGTTTCGTGCATCCTTTGGATGGTAGTTACGGACAATTAGGCTAGAATAGGCTCTCCTCTATCTCTTAATGGCCGGGATCTCCTCTCTCTTGTCCGACCCCTCGCGCAGGTAGAGAAGAACCGCTTCCACGAGAGCATTTAGATTCCTCGTTAATATCTCCGCCACGTAGTACGCTCGGCTTATCCATTATAGCACTCGTATCGAACGATTATGGAAGCCTGATCGAGTCGTTTCATCAATCACTTCTCAATCTCCTTTCATATATTTGCCTCTATCAGCCAGCCGGCACGGTAGCGACTTGTGTCCCAAGCGGAATTACGAACAGGCTATTAGCGTGTACTTTCGCACGTAGCTATTGCGGATAATGACGATAGTGACTGTTGAATCAATAATACATTCTTCTTTTTATAGCGCGACGGTATAACCGCTAATTTTGTTAATATAATATAATTAGGAGATCGCGCGCACGTCAATACGCAAGGCCAGACTTCACTTATACTTAGCGCTAAACACGCGAGACTGGGGGATCTAGAAAAGGTCTAAAAAGTCAACCTTATAACCGTATAGATATACTGATAATGTAAATCTTTGCTGCGGGAGAAAAGATGTGAAATTAGCTCCTTTGACAGACTTTCTTTCGTGGAATTTCGCGTTTAAACACTTTAAAAGAAATAGATATAAGACATAGAGTGCAGCTTTAATGAGATGGAACGTGGCGTCGTTAAACGATCATCGGCGTAATTCCGTTAATCTCGGCATAAGGACGGCAAAAAGCTAATAGCGACGATTAGGCTTGTAAAACGGCCCGCGTTTGCCCGTAGTAATCGCGGGCACGCGGGCTCAATTTGTTTATTCGTTCGCGCTAATTGCACGGTGTCGCTTGGCAATTTGTAACGGGTGAAATAATGTTCGAAGAGAAAGGGAGAGAGAGAGAGAGGGAGAGAGAGAGATTGCCGACGACTTTGTCAGTCGTCCGGTTTGTTTCCGCGTTACGGTCACAATTAGGTAAATAGCCAGGCATTCTCGGCTATGCGAGAGAATGGGAGAAACGATAAATTACGAGCGACTCGTAAATCGCCGACGAGTCGGGGGACTTTCAACTGTCGTATTAAGAAGTCAAGTGTGCTTGAAGCGAACAGTTGAATGAGAGTGACAGAGACGGAAAGAAAAGGAAAACGGAGAAAGAAAGATGAGAGACAAGAGAAAGGCATAGTCATTGAAGCGTCTTCTGCGGTCGTCGCTCTCCCGCATGGATCCATGAATGATAGAAAAAAATAGACACCATAATCATCACCCGCCCGCATCTTGCCTCGCCTAATCAACCGGTTGTTATAAAGATCGTTTCAGGCGACTCGGGAGATAGTTGTTCATTTCATCACTTTATTTCATCTCAAATGGCATCCCTTTTGTTCAGAGATTCCGAAATATGTGATATATACAAAGGACTGGAATTTTGCATCAACGTTTTATATGCGAGGTTCTCTGATCATAAGAATATCGAAGATTTAATGGTTTTTGGATTATAAGCAGTTAAAGCAGCTTTTTTTTTTAGCAGAACTTAATCGAATTTTAATTTGAATAATTTAATATTTAATATGATATTTAATATACTTAAATTTGTATATATAAAAATATATAAGATATATTTTTAATATTGAACATTTATTGCATCATGTGGATGAACATTTAAGAGATGCTCTATATTTCTTTGAAGAATAGCATATAATGTTTCAAGAGAATGTTGATATCGAGAAACTTGTATACATGAATGTTGTGTCTTTTTAATTTCTACGACACGGACAGATTATATTTTAATCTTTTCAAGCATAAGATTACTTCATGGAATAGCCTAACTACTTTGTTGGGACTTCTGTGGCCACTTTCGCTTCGTAATGATCGCTGTCTTGTGGAAAGTCGGAAGACACGACGCGTTAGAGTCAATCAATCGCGAGAATATCACTTGAATTATGACTCGCGATATTGCCTATAAATCGCCGTATTAATTGGATTCAATGCTTAATATTTTTTTGTTTTAAATGTATTTGCAGCATCGTTTAAAATCCGAGTCAGTTAAATTAGATCAATTAAATAATACGAGCGAGGGCAATTGAAATTATTAACAACTTCCAATTGTTTCAGTACATTATAAAAACTCTTCGTACACACACAGATAAACTTTTTATATCAAATATTCTCAATATAAAATGCGATATGAAGTATAAGACGAAGATTTCGGAAGGTCGATATCTGTAAATTGATACATGATAGTAAGAAAGTCGATGCAACGATTATTTTGCGCTAAAATTAGCGAAGTGGCCGTGCTCGCGAGCGACATAATTGCGTCCATCTGCTCGACACAGTGTCATACGGCACTGTAACGGGTGAGCCCCCGAGTAGCGATTAGTTGGGTAACTATTTGCGCGAGACTTTCGAGAGAAGAGCGATACGAGGCGTGCGAACAAACAGGTGTGCATACACGCGTGTGTGAGGAAATTGTGTATGTACACGTCCGGTTATCCCCGTAATTGGAAGCGATAATTATGAATTAGTCGAATAACGCGCTTCTTGCACACAGGATACTCCGCTCCTGTCCCATACTTCCTTTCAAGCCATTCACCTTTCGAAGGTTGTTTCGCAATACTTTCTTCAACGAAATTGGGAATTATTTTCTTTTGCGATATATCTTGTTTTTCAATAATAACACGTGTGCCTCTTTTGATCTGACTGTTGTTATTTTTGCTTAGAAGTTTCTCTCTCTGCTCTGCTGACGACTGTGTCATCTTGTCAAACTGCAATAGAGTGCGCGATGTATGCTACACCCTGTATACGTGCGATGGATTCTATGCTTGATACGGCTCATGGACAGTAGGCGTTTCCAGCGTCATTATAAATCAGAGTTAAACACGCTAATTATATCGGTCCGTGGTCGCCATCAGTGGGAGGAGGGGACAGAGGGGGGCCTCAAGGGTTCTCAATCGGCGGCGAACTCGTGCCGCTTTCGGCTTTTCTAATTAACGTGTCATAACGAGCGTAAAACCGGGTTACGACCTTATAACCGTCGATAATTCTGATGATTGTTCGCGCTTGTATGCGTCCGTCGACTAAATATTTGTAGTTAATAGCTCGTTACTGTCGTCTAGTGAAATTATCGCAAAATATTGTAGGAATGTGTATAGGAATGTGATTTATCCAGGTGTATTTAACATCCGATTCTTTTTCAATATTTAGATCGAAAATGAGATCACATATGTTTTCAGAGTGTACAACTTCAAATTATGATTTTGCCGAATAATAATCCCAGGCATCTTTAACGATACGGAGGAAATATCAAATGTTTTTTTAAGGAACTTACATATTATTTACTGCTTCAATTAAACATAGAAAAATTGGAAACAAAAAGGAACAAGATTAGAAACCAGGCCAAGTATAGATTTACCTTTACTCAGTCTTTTCAATTTGTCTTACAAATCCGTGATAAGAAATATTTAGGTTGGAGAGAATTTGTCGCGCACGAATGCTCGTGAGAAACTTCGTTTGCTCCCTGGGCAGAATGAGAACCTCTTCGTGGCTCACTCTGCGCCGAGTAAGAATGAGTTTCGAAGGAGGAGGTGAGAGGGATCCGAGAGACAGAGCGACGAGGCGATCTAACGTGAGATAATGAGTTAAGACGAGATAGCGAGTTACCGATGAAATATACGTACGTGAGCACGTGCACGTATATGTACACTCGCGAGTGCATGCGTGTGTGTGCATATTTACGCACGGCTGAGTGCCAAAGGTCGGGAATGAGAACCGCTGGCCATTATCCAGCAGCGAGGCTACTCTTCATTTAAGTCCCATTCGTCTTTCTATCGGATCGCCTCTCCCGTACACGTTCATAGATTTATCTTCCTCAAAAAACTGACCTGTGTATGATGTATCCTATCTGCAAAAGTTTTGTATCGCATGAGCAATGTGTTTCATCAAATAGAGAGACAACGGTGTGCCACAAAATTTCCCAAAAAGTTTCAACATGAGAAATCGGATTATCTGTGATTCTCAAATCATTTTAACGAAAATAAAAATTTAAATATTTTTTTTCAAAGTATTATTACATATTAATTACTTCTGTTTTTAAAGAAATGAAGTTTAGCGGTAGTAAACATGCTATCCTTTCGAAAACATTACGATCGATGAGTAATGATTCTCGCGAACTCTGCATAATGTTAAGTTTCGGATGCAAATATTTGGAAACCATATTATTTCTCTTCGATTCGAGCATGTCTTTCTATTTCGGTCCGTTCGCGGTGTGAGCAACGCTTAAAGTTCGCCTCGCGCGGAGGGGTACACGGGGGTGCTTCTTGAAAAGCTTGCCTTCGCATTTTTCGCGATCAAACGCCGCTGGAATTCCTGGCTCGGCCGCCTGTCGAGCTTCGATCCGCTTTTTCGCTGCACCTTGCGCACAGTGCCAAGAAGTTAGTCGGCCGGAATTCACACTGACTCATTCGATTAGGTCGTTCGTTCGGTCGGGGAAGAGGTTCGTTCGCTCGACCGAAGGCAAAGCTGGTTTTGCTGCGATTTTCATGCCGCCGCTGCGCATCATTCGTTCGCCGTTCTGCGTCTCGTTTTTATAGTCGTTGCACTCCGGGGCTGCCAGCTATTCACACCGGAATTTTGGCATAATATTATCGTATCTTGTTAAAAAGACTTGGTGAAATATCATAGAGTTTTACAGCAAAAAATTGAAATAAAACCGTGGTTTACACGACGTATTTTTATTAGCAACACTGGCTAGCTACCAACAAGAATTATGTATTTTAAAATGCTAATAAAGTAACTTGTGCTTCTTTGTCGTCGTTATCGCAGTAATCGAGTTAACGTGTCCTAATTTTACAAGTTGTATATATATAACAACTCTTCTAAACATTTTTAAATAAAAACATGCTGCTTGCTTACAAAAAACACTGTAAACTACGTAGAGAAAAAGTTTTTTAAAAAGATAGTAAGAAACAAGAATAAATTATTAATTATCTCTTTATTTAATATAATGTATTGTATGCATTGGTACATATGGCCAAAGTTTTTTTTATTATAATTTATTAAAAGAATTACTCGTCGAATCCATTCATCCACTCTTCGTAACTGATTCATGAAAGAGAATGTTATATTATAAGGAAAAGTTCTTGCAATTACTATAATTATGGTATCGTTGGCATAAGTGTACTAACAGTTCAACGGCATCACACTTGCTGGTTTAAACGACAATTTAGAAAATGTGCTGGACTTACATAAAATAAATAATAGAAAATCATCTACCAAAACTAACTTCTCGAAACATTAAGAATGCTTCGAAATATTTTACATCACATAGAACAAATTCTTTCGCTTATTCAGCAATTAAGCGTACCTACTGTATTGTCCTATGATAATTTTATCGGCAAAAAATTACTTGCGAGAAGTAATTTTTTATTTATTTTCTCGCTTGCAATTCAAGATGGCCGGTGACACTTATGGCAGGTTACACGGTTTTAGAAACTTGCGTCCGGGGAAAACCTGCATCGTCGCGCAATTTCTGTAAAAAATGCCCTTCCGCGAGCAGGCTATAAAACAACGTAATTACAACGTCATGTATTTATTTTAGTTTGATATGGCAAAAACGACGTTTTTATTCGATGCAGCAAAAATGTCGTCGGTTTTGCTATATTACGGAGAAAAATCATGCTTACGAGCCGATTAGAGCATGTCTGACTGGATACGTATGCATCTATATTGACTCTAAACTTGGCAGTGTACGTCGTCGGATATTATGCCTCCGCTGTTTATCGTCTAGGCTTGTAAATTCTCATTTAAGATATTTAAGTATGAGATTTATACAAACATATTTGCGTACATCTTTTTCCCAGCTTATTATCATACTCCTCCACTTTGTAAATAATGTATTTCAGGAAAAATTAAAATGTCGACGCGCGAGTGTCTTGAATGAGATTCGAAGTAGAAATCAGAAAACAAATTAAACGTTGAAACATAGATGTTTTCAATAAAAGTCGATACACGATACACGATTGCATTTTATCATTCGATAAAGTGGGGTTATCGTTAGTGGGTTAACGCGAATATTGAAAGATCAATCTTGTATCACTAATGCACTGCTATGATCTATCAAAGGTCGCGCGTAACAGTATCTTTCTATTTTTGGAATTTTCGATCACGTGAAATCATTGATCGTTGCTCCTTGAGCTCATTTAAGCATCGACTTCACTCCGCTTGCGTAACTTCGATTTATTGAACGCTTATTGAACGACAGCTTTTTCTATCGACAGGCTTTAAGAAAGGCTAATCCCAATTGCATGTTTGCAATATAATTTTTAATTTACGCGAATTAGGAAGTAATAATTTCTAATTTGTTGGAGCAGGTATTTTGCAGACATGCATAATATTCACTAACACAGGAACATTGATCATCGCTTACAAATACTGACATACATTGTTACATAAGATTCTAGTGGTAAAAGTAATAAAATGGATTCTGGTTTTATTCGAGTTCCCCTAAGTAATCTTACGATATTATTCTTACCATTGAGACTTTGTGATATCTGTATCGTGACCGAAAAATATTTAACGATAAGAGAAAGTAATAGTAATGGCGATATCGTAATAAGTTATTGGTATTCGATAAGAAATTGATACAAAAAATACTGATACCCTGTTAAACTAAATCGTCCCTGATACATGTCGCGGTGGCATAAATCCGTCGCGTTGGTTGAGAGCGCGTGCGTATATCTCTGCACGGCAGCCGTATACGCGAACATGAATACATCGTTGCGGACAGGCTGCCAAGTTTGGTGGTGGTTAAACGAACGCGATTTCGTGACGCAGGGAGAGAGGATGCAAGCGGGACGGACGGGACAGAGCCTTGTCATTATCGTCGATCCGCGCTCTCGTGTCATCCGAATTACATTTTCGCACCTTTCTCCGTACGATCGTAAAAAAAAGCAGGCCCATCGTCGCTTCGTCGGACCATGTGAATTATCCGTATTCCGTGCGCGATAGAGCGCGCGGCCGACCGCGAAATTTCAGCGGAATCTCGTATCGCGATCCGAAACATCTCGTTGATGATTCTCGCTCGAACCCGTTTCTGCGTCGCGCGAACCGCGCGTATAAATATTTATGCACTTGCCAGGAATGCACATGTTTGCGCATGCAAGCTGACACACGCAGCAAAATCCGATTTTTATAGGCAATCATAGATATATTCCGCCAGAGCTGTCGTTGCAGAAAAAAAATCACGGTATACGATATACATTTGTCATTGTGCAACGGAATAAAACTCATACGTGACGCGTGGGACGATCAATTTTAATTTCCGGAATTCATCGAAAGTTTGAATAATTATTTGTATACGAATGTGCGAGAATTCTTCGATTGTTTGTAAATCCAACTGAAATGAGAGTGCCTGATTTTTTTACGTAACGGCGAAATCGCGTTTAACAAACGGCTACCTGTACTGATTGTGAGTAACGGTAACGAAAATCGCTCGGGAATTTAAAGGCTAAATAGGGCGAAAGAAGCGCACGTTTTCGTTCATTGTATGGAGAGCGGGCGATCAAGGATAATGCCTGTTCATCTGTATGCGCTCGCTTGGTTCCATCTAGCCACCGCGATCGAGCTTGGTTCGATTCTATCGATCGTGACTCGCATCGAAAGAACGGTTTCCTGTAGTCGAGCAATCTGATCGGAATCTCGTCGATCGAGAAACGGCAGGTTTTGACCTTTTACTGCTGTGCACCGTCCCAATCTTTGTAGCTATATAACCATTAGAAACTCTATTCTAAAATTCGCAATTTAATTCCAAATATGTATAATCTCAAAAAATTATATGTATGTATATAGAGGATATATAATATTTAGAAAAATATTTTTGTCTAAATTTTCTTTAAAATCTGATTCTTAAATATAGAGAAAAATTTTCTTTTTAATAAATCTATATAAAATTTTATATTGATATTAAAATGTTGATCATGTACAAAAATTGTGAAAATAATTCGAGAGAAGGTTTTCGCAATCGAAAAACAAGTTTGATGGGCTTTCATAAATTGTTGATACGAGAAGTGGCGTTCGTTGGGAACGCATTCACAGAATTGGCGCCGCCGAGAATTGACCGCGAATATCGTTGCCTGTGGTTACAATCTGCGAGCGATCGACACTGTTACGTTCGCGCCGGTTGGCTTCGATCCCCGAGATAAATTTAAGCGATTGTAATACATATCTTTACAGAGCGAATGATTTCGCGCGCGCGGCACTCTTGAGATATAGGTATGGTCGTTTACCAGATTTATCATGCGAGGAAAGATATTGAGTTGTCGCGACTGAAAAAGCCGAAATTGGAATCCGAATCCGAATGTAGTAAAATAACTAGCTATCATACACATCAATTTTTTTAGTGTAATTTTATAAAGTACAGCAATTTTAACGTGACGTGGCGGTAATATCAGAATTTTACTTTGCAAAATTCAGAATCGCAGGAAACGCTTTTGCAAAATAAAATAGAAATGAAATTTCACGTGCATTGGCATATCAATATCGAACTTTATAGAGTCGGCGAGTCGTCGATATTCCAATGGCCGAGAGTGCGCATTTGCGCCTCACGCGAGCGCACGATAGTTCCCACGGTTAACGACAGTACTGGTCAAGCATATATTTTAGAACGCTCGTAAGATGCTTGAACAGCTGCTGTCAAACGAGAACGGGACGACTTGGCACAGTCACCGACTCGCAGAGACATATGCTTGAAGACAAAATCTTCCGCGCGTGAACACGCGCTGTCGGGAGCCAATCGTATATTCAGCGCTGTATAATGACTGCGACATAAATTGGAAAATATGTGTTACGACGTTCTCGATCAACGTTAACGTTTCGCGCCGTGAAAATGATATATAACGCGTGCTGAATCACGATATACTGTCGTAAAATATACATATATGGAAATTAATGGCGTGGAATTGTATATCTGAATTTAACACTCAAATAAAATTTGTACATTTTGTTTTAGCCGCTAAAGGTATCGTTAGGTTTTCAACGCGTAAATTTCTCCTTCGATTGATTTATTAGACAAGCATTTTAATGATACAAATAATAACACGCTAGTTACATCAAGCTCGCCGATTCTTAATTATAGCTTTACGGTAGAAAAAATCAAGTGCTATAATTGAATCGGAGAAATCAGAGGATATTAATAATACAGTTTTGTAGTGCATCGCGGAAAAATAATCATGCATTACATAAGGATACGTGCGTGCCGAAAATAATAACTTCCGAACTACATCGAGTTTATCCGCATAGTTTTACACTTTTATAGCAAACGATCCTGTAAATTTAGGAGGAGAGCTGTAAATTGGAGAAATTAAATAACAGAGTATTATACATATCGTAGAAGAATAATCACGACTTACGTAAGCACGTATGTTCATCTCGAAAATAATAAATTCTTAACTGCATCGGATGTGCCTTTTTATTTGCGAGACGTAATAAGTGGCACGAGAACTTAACGGCTATAATTTAATTACATAAATAAAAAAATGCTTAATATGCATTTTTGTAGCGTAGAAGGTGTGTGTGTTTTACATAACTAAAGGAACAATCTTTTAATTGCGAGTTTGTTTTTTTCTTAATTGCAATAAAATGTTTGAAATGCTTTGAAGCTCGTGAAGTTGAAAGATCAGAGATGCTGCTATATATTACAGCATCGTAGCGCACAAGGATGATCGCGCGTTACGTAAGCTGCGTCAAGTCGTTTTTAGTTGAGAAATATAATGATCCATTCAGCAAACTTACGGGCTATTATAACTGAATCGCGGGGAAATCAAAGAATGTCATTATGCGCGCCGCGTGGAAAAAATGTTGGTGCGTTACGCAAGTGTGCGCAATCGTTCGGAACGCGCTGAAAACTCGTAAGCGATTTCCAATAATATTTTCACTTCAGCCGTGACGCGTATTGGCAGCGGACGCGTTTGGCCTCGCATCAGATTCTTGTCGTCTGTTCTGCAGCGCAATCGGATCTGTACCCGATGCTTTTACGTTGTTAACATATCGAGCGTCGAGTAGTCCGTTTGATTGCAGTGGTCCTCAATTACCTTTTTGCATTCGTATTTGAAGGAGGAGAGAACTAATCGCGATGCAAGGGCGATATAATAAAATTGCGTCACGGTGATTTTTAGTTGAAAAATTTAGTATAACAGTGACCTAGTTCACACTTTTCTAAAAGTGTGAAAAAAAACAACAAATTTTACAATAAGCAATAATTAAGAGTTTAATCTGATAACGATTTAATTACTCAAGAAGTATATTATATTATTGAACCTTTATTATTACTGACCGGAAATTATATTATACAGTTCCATGTTATGTAAGATATGTATTTCAGTTATTTCACGCAATTTTCTAGTTAGATCTAATTTTCTCGCTCTACACGAGAAAGCTTTGATTAGCTCAGTCAAGTGGTAATCCCTGGTGTAGCACTTGGCACGAGTCAATCCGCTATCGAGGTATCGAACTAGTCGACCGACCTACCGCTCGACGGAAAGCTTCTACCCGCTCGTCCCACGAGCCGAGAGAAACGAGTTTACCTGCTCATCGAAGTAGGTAATGGCCACCTTCTTGGAAGGATGGTCTCTTCCGTCCTTCTCCGGCTTTCGTCTTTATTCTCGGCTTCCTCGGGGCTTTTCTAGCTATGCAGCTTTCGAGGATTAAGAAATATGATCGAGCGATTCTCCATGACGAGATATTTCTGTGGTATGTTGAAATGCCGGATTTGTAGCAGCGCATTTTGGCGAACAGGCTTCTTCGGCCAACCGGAGATATGCTTTGTTAAGCAAATTTCATTACAAACCTTCTTTCGTCCTCAAGTCTGAAACGCACAAGAAAGGTCGAGAATATAGCCATATTTTTTAATCTGGACATTTATTATTAAAAGGCAAATGTGAGTTTAGTATTATTTTTTTTTTAATATTTTATGCGAGTGAAATCGTGTCAAGTATATAAATATATTAGTGACATTTGCTCTACGTTATGTAGAAATTAGTTTGTGTGCCATGTTCTATTTTATTATAACACGATGACGTCGATCGTCTATATATTATTGCCAACGTTTATGTATAACTATTATTATTACAATTATAACGATACCATAAACTAAATAGTAAGGAACAAAGGTGAACGAAGTCGAAACATTATAATTGAGCGTAGTTGAGCAATTTTCTCTTTCCTCTGCGATCGACCGATAACAGCGGCGACTAATCACCCAACTTTGCTTCGCCGGCAGTCACTTTGCGGTTTCCGACGCCGTACAACTATGGACAAGCCGAAAACTTTTAACGATCTCGTATACCGCTCTTCGATACGTCGTGGAGAAAACGTCGGCACAGGATACATTCTGAAATCCGTGTTACTTTAAAATTACGTTGAGCTATACAGGATTAACGAAAGGAGATCATCCGCACGTTGCCGGGTTACCTATGTCTCCCTCTTTTTCCTTCGTTTTTTTTTCTCTCGAAGCAGCACAAAATCAGGTTGAGACTCTAAGAAAGGTCTACACGTGGTAGACGAGGGAGTGAACGAATGAGTGCCGCGCGCATTGTGGCAGCCGCGGAACCGGCTAATCTGTTTGTTTGGCGAACTACTTCCCGATTCCAGTCCGGTCTTTCATCTCGTCGCTCGCAATGAGCTCCTCCATGACTCGCGCTCTCTCGACGATCTCTAATGAGTTTGCGATTGGAGTTCCTCGAGTACTCCGGGGAACTTTCTCTCTCCCTTCCTCTCTCTGCCCTCTTTCGTCACCGTCGTCGTGATAATGAGAACTCTTTGCCCTCGCGTCGACGTCAACGCGATGTCAATTTCCAGCGAATTCTTTCGCGAAAGAGTATCGTACTGTTCGTCGCTCTCGTCTCTGTCTGCATACGATCGCGACCACCAAAACCCAAGTGCTTCAGGCGATTTTGAGATATTTCTCCTCGGCAAACAATATCGACTATTGAAGTTTACTTGACATTTTGAACCAATTTTTGGTATTTACAATGAGCGCTGTTTGCTTACGTAACTTTGAAGGCAAGATTTACAATTGCAACAAATTTTCGTCGTTCTTTTCAAATGTAGATTCTGCGATTTATTTTCATTAAGGTAAAGAATCGACTTCACTTCAATGAAAATGTTATTTGCGTAACCTTTTGATTTTCTTGATCTTAGACGTTAGCGTTCCGAATAAAATTCCGTTAATGTAAAATCTTGAAGCTACAATTAAAAATACTATCGTCCGCTGCCATGCATTAAACTTTTATTTTTAAATTGGCGCAAAATACATTTTTCTATGATGAAGAGGATTAAAAAGTCACCGAAATTACGCCGAAGATATAATGTTATGATTATTTGTCGAAATAACGATCGCCCATATACGCCGACTTATGAACAGTAAATTGGAAGTTGACCGCGAAATAAAGTTCTGGTCGGGGCGAGGTGTGCGTTCCGGCAGCGTGCAGAGTTGCGTTCTGCAGTCGGTCGCAGTCACGAGATCACATTAACGTGTATATATACACGTCATGTATACGTTGTATGTACGATGTATCTACACTGCGCGTCAATGATCCCTTTTCTAAGGTAAGGGGGAAACGTAAAAGTCTAGAGACACTATTGGTTACTTCTATTAAAGTCACTAGAATTTTTATGTTTCCCCCTTACCCCAGGAAAGGAGTCATTGACGCGCCGTGTGCGTCGCGTAGTTGCAGGGGTTGCAAAATTGCAGTGTATCGAGCGAGCGAGCCAGCGAGCGAACGAATGTACGAACGAAAGAGAGAGCGACTGTCTGTGTTGGTGAATGCTGCGCGTCGCTCGTGTCGGCTCCTTGTTTCGAGGCGCTTTTATGAAAGCATGAAAGCCCCGACGGTGGTTTATGCATCGGCGCAGTGTTGCGTCTATTGCGTCCTCCCGCGACCACGGAAACGCGAAAAATAGAGAGGAGAAAGGAAAATTGAAGCCGGTGGTGCAATAAGATGTCGACGCTTCCTCGGCTTGCCGCTCGGAATTCTCGACGATCAATGAAAGCCCGTGATATCTTTTGAAAATCGCAACCATTGTCGTATCGATCATAACAAGAATAATATATAATTGTTGCTGTTATGCTCTCATGTATGCTTCAATAGCGATATTTTATGCTGTGTTAGCCATAATCGATTCTAAGTATCTGAAAGCATTGCGGTAAAATGAATAAATATAAATGGATATAATTCCGCGGTGAGTGCTTTGCAAAGTTAATCGAAATCCGCGTGACATTCAACAAAGCGTTAAAATTGTCCGTGTACTCTCAGCCTTGAATAACCGTGCGCTCGCGTGAGAGAGAGAGAGAGAGAGAGAAAGAAATGTAAGCCGGTTTCGAGGATTAGCTTGCAATTTCCACGGAGTTGTCATTAACTCGTTACGAAGCTGTAGAACGTGTTGACAGTTATATTCCGACGGAAATATCCGAACGCCAATAGAACGGTGTGCGATGCTCGTTAATATACCGCGTATGGTTCGTTATGCAGAAAAGCGTTTATATCTACGCTCGCGGCTCCGCATTCGAGTCTCCTCTGCACGGCAGTCGCGCGAATTGACGCGATTGCATACGCATCTTTCAGAAAGATCCGCGTGAACATACAGGATATATGTACCAATCGCGCGCGTAAAAAGTAGCTTCTGACGGTTTTACACTCTGGGAAGCGATTAAATCTGTCTATATATCGCGTACACGTCCGGTATTCTTTTTCATAAATTCACGATAGGCATGTAATATATATGCTAGGACTTGTTTCTGGTTCGCGGTATAAAACGTAGATATGCAGAACCAAACGTCTTACGATAAACGCGCGATGTTTTCTCGAGAAGTAACAAATTGTAACGGACTTTAATTGCCTCTCGGCTCTTCCACGGCTATAAATCCGTCTCTATGCAACTCCGTTGTCAGCGCGCGTTTGTACTCGCCGCGAACAACAGCCGGGGCACGTGAAAAATAAAATAAGACGGAAAAGGAGGGAAATAAGACGGGCGATGGCGGCGAATACATCTCGCCATTACGGCTCAGGAGCAAGTATGAGCGACGTGGAAATAGCGAGCCTCGGAGCTGTAATAAAGAAGATTGAGCACGCGTGTAAGTAGCAGCCGCGCGATTTAAGTATCGTTCACATCGAATTCACGAGAACTTTTCTCTACCATCTCTCATTTTGCAGAATGTCAAATATATCGTGAAATAAATCAGGATTAAAAAGAAGATATTTATCGTATGAGTTTTATGAAACATTTATGTAACTTTGTGAGTTTAACTCAACCTAATATCAAGTTGGAGTAATCGAGTAATTTACTTTTCAGTGACTTTTATATATAATGAGTGTTTAGCATATATAAAATATAAAGATTTAATTTAGAATACAATATCTTATTAATGTTCTTTAATTTCCAGCTCGTTAAATGCATTTAAAATTTACTTTGGTTTTTCGTTCTGCTTTTATTTCTTAATCACAAGTTCTGAGAAATTTGACTTGTATGATAATCAATAGAGCGGTTAGTCACTCCGGTGGCCTGTACGATAACGTGAGAGTAGGAATCGCCGGAATGCAACTGCGCTTAGTTAGTTTCGTGTGAACGGTACCTCAATGCCGAAGGATAATGCTCCGGCAATGGCGGCGAAGACAACGTTGCTCCCAGAGACGGTGGAACGGTCGCAACAATCGCGCGGCGCACTCGTCTAGAAAGGAAACAGGCTTTCGCCATTCCGCTTTCCATGATCGTTCAATTATTCAACGCTGCCCTCCGCGCTGCACCTCTCGCCATTCACACGCGGACAAGTGTAATGGAATATTAACACGGCGTAATTAGAATTCAATTCGACATTGCTCGATGCAACCCGGATTTATGCGTTCTGGACTCACAATCGGAGAGCATAGAGTACCGTACGATCCGTAGAGAGCCATTACTCGAAACGTCATTAATCATCTATGCAAAGCTTAATGTGTAAAATTAATTTTCTGACTATATCATGCAAAATTATGAAAAAAAGAGAAGCGAAAGAAAACAATCACTTTAGGGAACGAATTAATGAGCCATCCGAACTTGCGAAAAGATTTAAAAGATTTAATTCAATTTGTCGAAATCTGACATCTTGCTCCGTGCGAAGGAAATTAACTATGAAATGTAAATAAACATTGAGTTTCTAAATCTGTCATTATCAGACTTTATCAGAAGATAAGATGCAGACTCTTTTAAAGGTCTTACATAATCGAAATTTGCTAGAAACTCGACGTATATGTACCGTAGAAAATGGTACAAGATCATAAATTCTCATCGTAATAAATCGTGCGCTTTAAACTTGAACGACCTTTTTTATTCTACGTTGATATAAATTTCTGTTTTTTTTTTTTTAGTTTAAATCTTTATAGTTAGTATCGATCGATCTAAGGCTGCTCCAGTACTATTCAAGACGTGTTCCGCAAGACGTTCGCGCTAAGCGCATATAGAGTGCACTTGTGTGGGTATTTTAATAGGGGTATTAGCGATAAATTTAACACAAAACGCAGCGGAGATCTT
This sequence comes from Temnothorax longispinosus, assembly GCF_030848805.1. Classification (NCBI taxonomy): domain Eukaryota; kingdom Metazoa; phylum Arthropoda; class Insecta; order Hymenoptera; family Formicidae; genus Temnothorax; species Temnothorax longispinosus. The sequence goes on from NC_092368.1 coordinate 4,459,806, forward strand.
AATCTTCAGCTCGTTTAAGTAAACTCATTACGTGGTCCCTACTTCGGAGGAAGTAGCGGCAGGATCGTTAGCATAAGCGATGACCCCTTCTCTCCGCTCGACTGCCGTGCTACATGTTAATAAGAAGCTCGTTCTGTAAAACAAAGGAATAAACTAGCTGCGCTAAGAAGAAACCTGTCTTTGTTTTCGTATTAACGCGTGCACCAACACGTTTGATTAATTCCACAGATTAACGTAATTAATGTTTCCTTTAAGGTTTCGTCTACGCGCGAAACGATAGTTTACTTGCTGAAAAAATTGAATTAAAAAATGCAACTAGTTTATCGCGTTCGAATGAATTTACTCGACATGAGCTTTGATAACGAGCTCGTTAAACAGCTTATTTGCTACTGATTTAAATATTAATTAAGATCTTTTTTGATGGGTATACGTAATTATAAAGGCAATAAGATTGGAATATTCGTTATTGCATATAATCTTTTGAGGTAATAACGTACTCGTAGAGATATTTTTTTATATTTTTTGCATAATGTTGTGAATTAAAATTTATTAAGCCGTTTCGATAGAATCCGTTCGATACACGTTGCTAAAAAAGAGCTTTATTTTAAACATTCACTATCATCTTCACGAAACTCTGATTTTTCTGTGAAATCTTTTTATAAAGCAAAGCAAATCTTTTTATACATTCATTTCGTTATATTTCTCCTCTCAATTACTTTCTTCTTTGAAACGGAGATCACCGTTCTTCAAACGAGGTATTATTCTACGGAAAACTGTTCGTTCTCGATTCGTTCTCGTTTTCGTTTTTCCGAAGGTAACTCGTTAGCTTCGCGTCTCTCGCATCCGTCTTCGGATCGAAGTATTCGTGGGTTAACTCAACTCCGTTAACAAGGTAAATTCTCCTCCGCCCGACCTCAGTGGTGGACTTCATTGACGTCATTACGATCGAGGTTCGCCAGAATGCTTGCGCCCACAGTACGGAATAGTTCGGGCTTACCAATTGTTCTCCCAGGAATGCCGTCAATCTCCATTCGTGGAATTGTTACGAGAACGTGGAGAAGAGGGATCCCTCGCGCGATACCCACCGCGCGTTTTCGTCTTAACGACTCGTCTTTATCCCACCCGGTATAAATTGCACCGGATATTATTTTCGTCGCGAAACTCCCCGAAGTCGCGCGATTAATCATGTAACTTAATGCGGGGACGGTGTAACTTAAGGCCGGGGCAAGTTCCCGGCTACGCTGCGATCTTGTGATTTTGCGCGACTTCCGCTTCTTCTCGATTAACTCCCGAATATATATATCGTCCCCTTTTCGCGATGTGACGCAGAGATAATCTGGAAATACAAAGTATATAATATATAAGGTATATCGCTCAAGGAACTTATAGTGTTAACGAAGTAAGTATTATGTTACTTTTGATTTTCAGCCTACCGAATTAAAAATTTTCCATAACATAGAATAACAGCTACAAACACAAGTGCAAAGTGATATAGATTACAAATTTATAAATCTATGCATATACAAACGTATATTATATACGTTGTTTTTTATACACATTTTTTCGAAGTTACTTTTTGATGAAATTTCCGCGAGAGTTCACTTTAGAGTTCGTTTACACTCGGGGCTATAATCACGCGAGGCATTTACGCCGGTCGATAGTTGCGTTATCCGTCTATTCAACCTTAAAGGGGAAACAATCAAAATAAGAGTAACGGCGGCCGAGCTGTCATCGTGCGCGATACTAAAGCTGTCTTTGTCGAGGTCGATTTTATGTACGCCGATCAACGGGATGTTCGCATGAATTAGTATGGGAGCAGCGGTCGATTGGACAACAGTTGATGCACTTAACGATTATCGGATCTATAACCGCAAAAGAAGCGAGGTGAAATGGAGAAAGGTTTACGCGAGCAGCCAGACCTTTATCTACTTACTTCTTTTAACTTAAGTGTCTCAATTGCCATTTTTCTTTGTTATTTTAGGTGATTTTAAATTGTATTATAAAAATCTTGTATCTCGCGATTTATACCGACATTAAATGTAAAAGATAATTTCGGGTCTCATTATTATAAAGATAGCTGATCGTGTAAAATTGATTGCTAACGTAAATTGGCGCGTGCATGCCGAAACGTTATTGAATTACATTAAAGAAAGTCTGACAAGTCATTCTCAGTAATTTATGTTAATTCTATTCCTCACTTTAAGAAGCCGTTGCTCGGATCATTTATCTCTCACCGTAAATAGCGGTTGCTGTTTAATCATCCTACTTTGGCGTACGCACGATGAATACGAATCGATATCGTCACGACGGAATATAGACAGCTTATATATTTATAAAACTTATCAGTCATAAATCATTTCTCAAATTATTATTTTTTTTCGATACAATATTTTGTCATTTATTGTCTCTTTCTTATTTCTCGCGCCGACCATCTATACTACTATTGTCGCACGCAGTCGTGTGTCACATATAATGTTTCGAGAGAACTCGGTTTTAGAGAACACGGAATAAATTCTACTGTACTCTCTATTGGGAGATCCGTCGATATATCTCCCTCTCCTCGTCCAAATCTCCTCGTTTCTCTTTCTCGCGCCGGTCGTTACTGACGCGGGGCGGTTGGACCGCGGCCAAAATGCCGCCGGTAAAATTAATCGTTGCCTGACACGAATTCCTCTCTAAGTGGGAATACCAATTTGTAGGTGCGAAACAGAGAGAAAGAGAAAGAGGGAACGTCCCGGTGGCGAGACGAGGAGGTTGCACCGCGTTGCACGCCCGGGGTGAAAGCCGGAAGATGGAGAGGAGGGGGAGGAGAAGGAGGAAGCGGGTCTCTAAACATGTCGTTATATCGAAGCTAACAACCCGGTTTACGTCGGCTCTCGACTCGTTCTTGGGTTCTCCCAAGAGAAACGCCGGCGAGTAACGCGCGCGCGTTTCGCTGGTTATTGGCCGCCGGCCAAGTGCCCCTGAAGACTTATCCGCTATCAAGTATTGTTTATGAAAGCAATGTGACTACAAAGTGATGCGCGTAGTCTTTCGAGTAGACCAGCCGCGACGCCAAATTAGCGCTGCCAAATTAATTAAAGTCGCCGGATTCCCAAATGGGTGACCGCGCCCTCGTCTCTATCGCAGCTCGTAATAAGGTCCGCGGGCGTTTTTATTTCATTCTGCAAATTTTACGATTATGAACTTAATCTAGAAAATTTTCTCGTTATGAGAGAAACTACAACATGTTCTCGAAAAATAACGAACTTACTTTTTATCATTGCTCTGTGACTGTTGTATTAAAAATTATTAGTTACATTATTAAAGTTAAAAAATGCATATATTATCGAAACGTTCTCTATGTTTCTTCTAATCTTTAAATAAAGTTTGTTAACTTAATTTTTGCAAATGTATTGCTAGCATTTTTGAATTTAATTCAAAATTTTTTATCATGTTGAAAGTAAATAATAGAAGTTAAGTAAAATAACAAGAAAAGAGAGAGAAGAGTTTAAAATTTATACAATACCTCATTAAAAATATGTTTACCAACGATTGTAATATTTTAAAACGCTCTAAAATATTACATTTAAAAATAAATTCTAGTTTATGACAGCAAATATATATAAGAATTAATAATTATGTAATAATGCAACCGGATTGTCTAAAGTAAAATTGTGTAGCAACTTATATCATAAGATAGGTTATCATAGTGAAATAACGGTGGTCACCTCGTCTTCTTTCTAAAACAATAATTATGCCGCTGGAATGCGTCTCATGTTAGCGGCGAGCGGCGTGCCTATCAAGGTAAGAATGTGCCGGCACATCTCGGCGTTGTTTTACAGAGAAACGGATTGCGCTTGCCTCGCTATATTGGAGTTGCTCCATTCTCGTGTGGCACTTATTGCCACATCTTACAGTAACCATCCATCGAATTTAAAATTAAAAAAAGAAAATTTTAATTGAATCAAAATAAGAAAATAATAGACAACAATGATAAATGATAGATATGTTTCTCAAGACAGTTAGGTTCTTATAAAATTGGAGTGTTTTAATAAGCGCAAAATAGAAGATAACGTACTGAATATTTAATTAGTAAAAATGAAATTATGAATAAACAGGCGAATCAGATTAATCAGACATCCAACTGTTTCGACAAGATAATCTCAAGCTAATCCGTTAAATGATAAATTAATCGTTACACGTTTAACACGTCGACATGAAGGGAATCACTTGCGTGTTACAGATCGGAAGCACGTCGATCAGCCGAGGCGCGGTTCCGTCGGGAAATCGAAGAGAAGAACCGCACGTTAGGCTGACGCCGACTGGGAGGATCGTTTCGGGGGACATGGCTTAACTCGCGACAAGTGGGAGATAGGTGGAGGAGCCACCATTCTCGGGTCTCAGGATTCCGAGAGCGCGGATGGTCGCCGAGATTTCCTACGACGTTGGAAGTAATCACGAGTGGTGTTGGGTGGTGTGTTCGTGATCAAAGAGGGGGGGTTCAGTGGCTGTGATCGTGGTGTTGTGTCGGGGATCAGTGTGTCGTCGATGAAGAGTGGTGAGAGGTATATCAGGTTGCGCGTCCCGGCTACGCGAGTAAGAATTGACGACAGGGAGCAAGTGTGGTGAGGAGAAATCAAGGTGGATAAGGTGTACACACGATAACCGAGAGGTGGAAGACGCGAGGAGAAAGCGAGAGGGGGAGAGAGAAAGAGAAAGAGAGAGAGGCGAGAAGAGAGATACGGCCGGATATATCGCGAATTACGTCGAGCGAGAGTAGAAGCGAGAGAGTGAGTGATGTGTTCGATGGACGAGGCGCGTCTCGCGGGCGGTGGTCGGGGTAATGATAACGCGTGTAGTCACGCGCGCTACCACTACTACTACTTGGTATCCAAAGTGAGAAACGGCGGGCAGACCAGGCTGGCGGGCGCCGGGGAAACGTTTCCAAGGGCATGGCGACCACGCCACTAGGCGGTCGCCTCCCTAACGTAAACCGTAAAGGACCATCTCCGTGCATCGGTGGTGGTGGTATTAGTAGTAGTAATAGTAATAGTAACAGTGGTGGTAACGGCAGCAACGGCAATAGCAACAACGGTAATAGCGGTAGCAGCAACAACAACAACAACAACAACGGCTTAAGTAACAACAACGTTAGCGGCGGTCAATCGAGGAGGCAAGAGAGAGCGCTGGTCGGCAGAGAGCATCGCGATCATCGTCACCATCACCATCACCATCACCATCACCATCATCACCATCATCATCACCATCAAGGTCGGGACAAGTCGTCATTGTCATCGTCGTCGTCGTCGTCGTCGTCGAATCAGCAGCGTGAGTCTAATAAAGCAAGCACAGTGGCTGCTAACGCCGGTGAACTGGATCCGGCCGCGACGAATGCGACCAATAACTTTGAGTACGACGACAACGAATGGGACATTGGCATAGGTGACCTGATAATCGATCTTGATGCGGACATTGAGAAGACGAGGGACGAGAAATTGAGCTCGGGGACAGGCATGGCTTCTACGCCTGCCTCGGCAGCATCGGCACCGAATAACGCGAATCATCATCAGTTACAGAACTCAGCGAGTGGTCTCAACTCAAACTCCTCGTCCTCGTCCGTCCCGTCGACTGGCACGAACGCCAGCAGTCAATCTTCGTCGTCCTCGTCGTCGTCGTTGTCGTCGTCCTCCTCGTCATCCTCATCGTCATCGTCCTCCTCTTCGTGCGGCGTGAACTCGTCGTCGGTGCGCTCCAACAGCCCCGGGAGCGGCAGCGGCGGCTCGAACGGCACCGGCAGCGCGAACGGCGCCGGTAACACAAACGGCACCGCGTCTGTAGTCACCGGTCCCGGTAACAAGCAAGCGTCGGGCATAAACGTGAGCGGCGTAAACGCCGTTCACGGTAACGCCGGTAATCCCGGCAAGATGGCCGTTGAACACTCGGCCACCGTCGACAAGGGCCTCAAGATGAAGATCAAGCGGACGAAGCCCGGTACTAAGACCAGCGAGGCCAAGCACGAGATCGTCAAATCGAACGAAATCAACGGTACCGCCTCGTCACAGGATTCGAATAACGGCACCGCTGCGTCCTCGACGTCCTCGTCTTCGGCCGTCGGATCGACGTCCGCGTCGGCCGCGGTCGCGCAGAACTCACAGAACTCGGAATGCGGCGCGGCGGGCGGCGGTCAGTCGTCTTCGTCGAACAAATCCAAACCGAGCCACTCGCCGGCATCGGCCGGCGGCACCGGTGCCGCACCCTCGTCCACCGCCGGCTCGAAACGCGGCTCGAGCGGTCATCGGCGCGACAAGGCGCGAGACAAGCACGAAAAACCGCAGAGCAATCACACACCCCAGCAGACCAAGCCGGAGATGAACGGTACCGCGCGACCGGCGCCGCAGGGCCAGAACTCGGCCGGTGGCGCGACGCAGTCTCAGGGCCCGACGCCGGCCGCCACGGCGCCACAACAGACCCAGGGACCACCGCCCAGCTCGAGGACAGGTTTCTCCGTGTCACAGGGCCCCGGGCCACCCGCGACCAGCGCGGCGGCACCCTGTCCGCCGCCGAGTCCGGCGAGCGCAACGGCGGCCGGCGCGGCGGCCAAACCGGAACAAACCAAGGTCGCCGCGGTGCCGGGTCCACCGCTCACGACACCAGCCGAGGAAGCAATGGACACTGCCGCTAGTCCTCCGCCTGCGAAAAAGATGAAGACGGAACCAAAGGTAAGTCTCTGCCAGTTGTTGACTAATTTCGTCGCAACGTCGCGTCGACCATTCAAGTTACTCAGCGTTAAGAGAAAGTGTTCTCACGAAATTTGGAGTTATCTTTTGAGATGTTGATGAAGATGATCGATCATTTTTTCGAACTTTTGTAAATTTTAGCTTTCATAATGAACGAATTTAAAGTTTAATTAGAATTTATTTCAAATTTTTCGACTAATGATACACCATTATTTGTTTTCATATTTCTGAAAAATTTGATTCATGAGAAGCTACTTACGATTCATGAGAAGCTATTTATAGCTTGAAAATTATTGACTAAATTAAATATTTTCAACTTCAAACATCAGAAGAAATAACTTTTACATTGAATCTGGAATATATTTTAGAATACACGTTAATAGCATTATATCATTCATTACTTCGCATTCATAAAGTATCTGTCATATTAAAACTGTGATTTGAAAAACGGACATGTCTACAATTAATTTTTCTTTCTCCTTTGAGAGAGACAAGTTGAATTAAGTTGACGGATTTCCTTTTCCGCACAAAATTGCGCGCACAGCTATGTTAGCGGGATAAAAAACAGGGGAATTTTTTTTCTCTTGCGCGCGACGCATTCCGACCGGATATGTAATGCTGATTTCCGGCAGCTCGTTAGTCGCCACGAGCCCGAGCTCCCTCCTCCGATCGGTATCTTCGTCTCGTCGGCGGCGACGCGTAACGCTCGTACGCACCTAACTCGCTCGCGGCGCGGCAAGATGAGAGCCGGCACGGAATCAATTACATAAGTTCATATGCATAGAACGCGAACGAACCGCGACGAAACGATAGTCTGCATGATGTATGCGCGTACATGCATCAATATTGCGTTCCGTTGCGTGCATCGGAAAAAGTTTTGCCTGAAAGAGATACTAGGAGATTATAGAGGAAAAAAATACTCGAAATGTCTCATTAGATACTCATGACATGCATTAGTAATTAGACAGTAAAACAATAGATAATTAACAAGCTAAATTTATTCATATAAAAGTAAATAATTTAAAACGCAAATGAAAGAATGACTTTCCTATAGCAACAGTATTTTTTAAGATATGATGGATTTTACATAAAATATAAAGAGGACATTTTTATTAGACAAAATATCTAGGAAATAGAAATAAAATTGTACCTTTTTATTATATCTATTCGCAAATTGAGTAGAAACATGTTAATGAAAAAATCACGAAGACATGAAGAGATGATATTTTTCTATTTTCATCCAAATGCAAACTTCAAAAAATCGATATCGCATTGACATGCTTTACGTATTTGCTTCCGTTTTATTCTACGTCGGGGTAGACTATCGCCGTGACACTTGAATAAATAAATCCGCTTCTCAAACGCGACGGGAACGTTATTGTAAAATACGAGCTTTGGTTTCTGTCGCGAGTCTTCGCGCGCGAGAGCGCATATGTATATCTGAAAATAAACGCGAAGCGAAAAATATCGTTTGAGAGATACGGCGGAGCACCATAAATAAATCTCGTCTCGCTCGCGCTTCGTTCTCTCGATCCACAGCCATCAAAAGTTGTGCATTATTTTCCCTCGAAGAGATCTAACAACGTTATCGTATTTTACGGTTGGCTGGACGGCGGCGAATAGAATGGGTTTTCTTCTCGGATGTGCGCGGACAAATTTTTCTCTCAAACTGGACCTTATCTAACTCGCCGTGCGCTTGCCGCGCGAAACATTCACTTTTTGTCGCGCATTTTTTATATTCAAACTTTCGAAATGTTTGAAATGCAATCAAATAGTCAAATTTCATCATTTGCTCTGCTCGAATTCAAGCGAACTTTTATTATACTCTCGGAATTTTTACCGTAATTTTAATCGGCGAGATATTTAAAAAATTAAAAATTTTAGCTATCACAGGCACGGGGCCGAAAAAATCGACGCTATATTCCGCGAGGAATATTTCACGAATGTATTACGTTGAAATTGCTGTAGCGTGTACACAGGACATTGTGTGCACGCACGGAGTCGTGAAATCCGCGCGTTTTCCAACGGACCTCGGTGTATCTCTCGCCTTGGCACACATCGGGACCGTCGTCGTTCTCGTCATCGTCGTCCCGCACGTACGTGCTCGTTCGTAACCTTGTTCGCGAGCCATGTAACGCCGGACACGTATTCGCGCGTCAATCAACTCGTGTACGTGTCGCGGATGCGCTCGCGGCTCGCCCCGGCTCGGCTTGGCTCGGTTCGACTGCAACAAAATTGGGAGGGCACGCGCGTATGTGCTCGCGGCGGAAAACCCGACGACACTTGAGTGTACACGTCACAGTGTTAACTGTTAAACGTTCCGGTTAACTGTAATGCTGCTCTTTTGTATATTCTAAAGAGAGAAGCAGAGAGAGAGAGAGAGAGAGAGAGAGATTCTCGCATAATTTTGCGGAGAAAGAGTTTACTGCGTGGCAATAAAGTTTTATACTCGTGAATAGATATAGCAGCTTTGCTGTACATATCAATTTTATAGAGGTGAGGGAGGAGTAGGAAGGAATAAGTTTGCGCTAAATTACGACAGTAAAATAAGACATCTTTCATCATGTTTGCAGTTGTCTTCGGTGCTCATTTCACAGTTAAATGCTAATAGACTTTTTTGTATGCTTTTGTATTGCTGTGTGATTTTTTTTATCTATTTACATATGCAAACCGTGCACTCCGCAAGCTGCAATTTTAAATGCAAATTTTATGTATCGATTTTAGGGGCAAATATTGTATAGATTACGATAAATATGCTCTTTGATGATATAATAGACGCCATATGATGTTTCAACGTGTAGATTTTGCTGAGGGTATAAAGTTCAACCAAGATAGAAATTGGCATGAACTATTTCTGCTCTTTGTGCGATGATTGCAGCGAGTATTTTCACTTGGCGTCTCTCGTCGCTATCCGCGGTTCATGGCAGCCGCTTTGTCGAAGCCGTTTTGAAAGTATACCGACACGTCGATACACACAGCCGATTGACTCGCGTCATCTATTATTCGCCACCCGATTCGGCGAGTGACACCGATACGACTGCTCTCCATTGTAATAGCGGCGTCATTATTTTTGCACACTACGATTTGCCGGCGATATTATTAATGATCACCGCGCTATTCGAGAGAGGTAATATTTAACGAACGTATATTTACATGCAAACAAACGATATATAATCTCTGTTCTGGCAGTGTATTGTTTTTCGACTTTATAGTTGTCACAGATATTTCCAGGTATCACGTTCAAATTGCAGTCAATCCTCAATTCATCACTCTTTATTTTCAACTTTCGATTATCAGACTACCAAGTAAATTCTTAAAGTTTAATGACGATTAATTCTCAAAATTTTTCAAAGTGCTTAACTCTTTTGAAAGTTAGTTCTCTCAACTCATCCTCGGTAAATTTGAGAGGTACGTGAAACGTGAAAGAGATAAATTCAGGGTGTTCGAAATTCGAAGGATCATCGAGGTGATTATGACGATCTCATTTAATTCCGTGTCGATAGATTTTAATAATTCGGACGTGCGGTTAATCGAGCCGCGATGAATGAGTGGATTAACGCCCGGAAAAGGATCCGCTTGACGTGCCGTTTGATAAATATTTTTGATCGCGCCCCCGTCGACTCGGAATTGACGCTCATCGATGTCGGAACGGGTGCGGAGGTTGGGCGAAAGCCGAGGGACATGGCATGGTGGCCTGAGCAAAGTGGCATCGTCGACTGCTCTATGCACCGAGGGGAATAATCCGTTATAACCCTGGTATGGAGAGAGTTAGGGGTTCTCAAACTCGTTTTATATAAGACTGTTCTACATTATTCTAACAACATTTAAGGAATTGGAGCAAAGCATTTATTTATTTATTTCTGTATAACGTGTATTTTGCAGTGATTTATTACGATTAAGTGTTTGTAGAAATTTTATTTCATTCTTTTAAGAAATTAAAATATTTTCTTTGTAAATGTTAATATTTATCATAATAATTGTTAAGATCCAATCCAGAGTTTTTACCAGTGAAATAATATAAATTTATTGGAGAAGATATCTCTAGGAACAATAATTCGATGTTATTAGCATTTGTAGATCTCTCGTTTTTTATATCGTGGCCCAATTAATCTGAAGGGTAAATTTGCTATTAGATAAAATCGTTTTACCCTATATATATATATATATATATATATATATATATATATATATAAATCCTTATTATAAAACTCGTTAAACTAAAAGTTTAAATTGTTTACTGCAAAAGCGTAGTTAATTAAAAGTTTCATTACCCTCATGTTCATTCGAGATGCTATTAAAAACCACATTGTCCGACGTTTCCGCTAGTTACATTATGAGGAGTCAGTATATGTCGATAAAAAAGGCCGGGTGATTAATCACAAGTTTTAATTGTCATAAACTTTCGGGTCAATCGAATTATCGGTTTTCGCATCATGTTTCTCTCTCTCTCTCTCTTTCTCTCTCTTCCTTCCTTCCCCTCCCTTCCTCCATGTTGCAAATGTTTATCTTGTGCCGCATTAATAATCGCCTGCATTGTGCTCATAAACTGCTTACAAATATTGGACGTATGAGTTTTCCAATTAAATGAACTAAACTCACAAACGTCAGCTGTCTCTCTCTCTCTCTCTCTCTCTCCCTATTTCTTCACCTCTGCGTACGCCTTTAACTCACGTTGCCACAAAAGCAACAGCGGAATAAACAGATTACATTCTCCCCGGAACACATTTTTGCCCCGAAATTTACTCCGCGATACACACCCATTTCCCGCGCGATGTCACCCACCTACGTTCAACCCTTCTTCCGCGTCGTCCCCACCCTCGTGAGCGTCGCGACGTCGATGCAGGCTGCACAGTGCCATCTTCGCGTCCGCGCTTTCGCCTTTCCTCCTTTTCCACCGCGAATTTCCCCCAAGTCACTCCCGCGTCACATTTCCTACTCTTTTCAAAGGGGCTCTCTCTTTCTCGATCTCTCTCGCATACATATAGACACGCACACGCGGACGGCTCTGGCTGGGTTGGCTCACCAGGTTGATTCGTTGGTGAACGGTCGGGCAAGGTTTCATCTGTGACGGTCGACGAGCCCCTAGAAGCGCGCCGGCGGAATCTATATCGGTGTTGGTGCACCAGAGCCGGCTCTGGGTCTTCTGCCACCCCTGATAAACGAATCGCATAACCGCAGAGCTCTGTTTCTGCAGAGAGAGCCGCATACATTAAGCTTGAAACATATGGAAACAAAATCCACATTTTCCAAGTTTTTTAATTACTGGCGTAGCTTTATTCTCGGTGTTTTGTTCCTTATGTATATTAAGTTTTTGTTCTTTGTTATTTTCAGACAAAAATATGTAGAAAAATAACATTTAGTATTTTTAACTTTGAAGAATTTATACATTTTAATCAAATTTAAATGACAAGCTTTTTTCAATTTTAACATAAATCTTAATAAAAAATTAATTTTGCTTGAATATTCCTTGTTTATTTTTCTTCCTTGTAAAGAATGTAACGTTGTCTGATCTTTCTTTGATTTAATAATATACCGATTTAATAATAATTTTTCTTTTACAAATTCAAATATATTTGATTCGTTTATTTTAAAAACAGCAAAGCACAAGTAATTCATTTATCTTTTATTCTTTCTTCGTGTTGTCGCACATTCTAAATCCACAAAAATTTAAAGAATTTAAATAGAACAAGCTTCTAAGAATTCAGTTCTTTTTAGCTGTAATTATATTCTTTGCATTCTAAAACGAAACAAACTTGTTCTAAAAGAACAAAAAAGAGAGAAATTGAAAACGAAATGAATTATTTTTGCATATATAGTTAAGAAACATAAATTTGTCTTTACTGAAGAGTTACCACTGATATTTGCATAGAAATAGACAGAGAAATACGTCCATCAAAAGTATTCGCTTTCGTAAGTGTTTCTATGCATTATTGGAAAAACATCTGTCAGAAATAGCATTCTCATAGTCAGAATTTTGTAGAAAAAGCAGCGAACATCTCGTTTTGCATTTTTTGGTGTATTTTAGACAAAATGTCACTTGCCGATTTTTTTGACGAATGTTATATATCTTTTCAATGACTATTTATTTGCTCAAATATGTGGATCTAAAGTGGATTCCGTGGCTCCTAGACCCGGCCCTGGTCGGTAACGTTGCTACTACCAGTGGTTCGAGTGAAATTGGGGTGGACGGGAGAGAAAGAGAGAGCGAGAAAGGAACGGAGTGAGGGCTGGTTCCTGCTCCTACGACTGTGTGTCGGTGGGGAAATGTTGCAGGAGCGGCAACGGGGGGTGCAAACGGCCTGGGCACGGCGGGGAGAGAGGCGGTCGACTGGGGTAGGAGGACGGGGGTGAAATCAATACTCTGCGGTCTCCGCCCCCGGGAGTACACGGATGAATACACGGACAAACACGAGCGCCGACGAGGGTAGCTCGTCGGATTTCGCTAGTGGTGATGCGCCGTTCCGCGTTCCGTTTTCGCCCTTTTCCCTCGCCCCCCCTCCGCGCATCTACAAACCTTTCCTCCCCCTCTGCCTCCCACTAGCTACCCCCCCCCTTTTCGCATGTCGTCGCTGCGTCCCGCTCGTTATAGTTGACTGTCTTACCAGTCGAGGACGTCGACATGCGAGTAGATGCCGTCGAAAGTGGGATTGGCAGCCGGCCAATCGCGATCATCGGAGCCGTTTGCGGTCGTTTCGGGATAAATAACAGGGATGAATTGCGAAATCGTTTCGCTACGCTCCCCCTTTTTTTTTGCCCGATGATTCTTCAAAAGTGATCCCCCGGCGCGGATTTTTCTGTTTCCCATTTCACGTGCGGCAGTAACAAAAGCGACTAATGCAATGCGATGAAATAACAGAATTGTTAACGGAATGCAATCGAGTTGAGGCTTGAAAAACGTCAATTTCGAGTTTTATACACTTTTGAGATTGCCGTTTGTAATAAAAGATTCTGTGATGATGGACAATTTCTCTTTCTAAAGCCTTTCGCTTTGACTTATTACAAACTTGTCAAAGATGAAAAGATGATATTTTAACCATCTATTTTTTGATGCTCTTTTCATACGCCATATTTCAGATAATGAGTCCGATGCCTTCGATTGCAATTAAAAATCTACGATTACGCTTTTATATTTTATTTTAAACAGCGTATCTGCAGCAGAAATATTATCTGAAATGTATTTTCAAAGGTTATTCTTCGGGTGTAATAGCTTTTTTTTTTAGAATTTCTCATTTAGGTTTCTCTTCTGATATAATAAGGCAGAACGTTCATTGTTATTTGAAATTTTCGCTCGCTAGCTCGTACATATTCCCTTGAGGGACTTCGAGCATACCCGTGAAATTCGAGAACCATGAACAGGATTTTAAAACACAGCTCTTTTCATTGCGGCGAACATTATCTCCACTTAGTGGATAACATTCCTTTTTTTTTTAACGCTGCCACCATCCGCCGCGGAGGTGGCTTTAAAATTTACTTCGCGCACGCCGGAAGGAAAGTCCGCCTGATGCCGTTTCAGAATTACGACGCGGGTTATAAAACACGGCGGCGGGAGAGAATAAGAGAGAGAAAGAGAGAAATGCGCTTTCATCCGAACGACGTCCTAAAAAGATCTTTCATAGTCGCGGCAAACGCCGTTAGCCCTTTTTCTCGGTCACCGCGCTCGTCCTTTTCACGCAACGTCGCTCGCGCGATAATGCAAGCGAAAAACCAGTGCTCTCTGACATGAATCGACATTTTTTTGCCAAAACTGTCATCTCCAAATCGTATATCATTTCTTTAGGTATTCGTATTTGAAACACTTTATTTATTGATATGCAGTGGATACGTAACGTAACGCGTTCGAAAAAAAGATGAGCTTTATTGTGTCATATATTAATTACCGATAAATAAATCGTTTCAAATACTAATACAATTTTGATATCACGGTGGCCTTATTTCTTGATTACGGGAAGAATCTAGGCGTCTTGATGTTCTCCTGCGAGGACATTCTAACTCAGACAGCAAGACAGACAGAATATTTTTATTTTATTTTGAAGAAGATAAAATTTCTAAAAAAAATTAACAATTAAGATGTATTGAATCATATTTTAACATTTTTCCATTTATCAAATATATTTAATACTTTTAACATTATCTTTCTTTTTATTTGATATTCTTGTTTGTATGTTTAATGATTCTCTTACTTTTTTAATATTGCGTTTTTTCGTTTTATTACATTTCTCCGTCATTAATCTCGTTTTCATTTATTCCGAATTCTTGATAAAATGTTAATTCTGATTCACTATTTTGCGAGGATGCAATCCGCTATTAAACGACGATCAGGAGAGCAGTTAAAGACGGGTGCGGCGATAGAAGCCGCGGTATTATTACCCGATGTGGCATCGATGTATCGATTCTCGATTTTCGATATACGATACCCCATTCACGATCGGTTTTATGGCTGGTCGACGCGATTTCGCCCTCGTCGCACCGCAAAGCCGCAACTTCCATCAGCCAGCTCGACGATATCAACGGCGGACGCGAGTATTCACGTTCGATATTTCGAATACATCTATCTTGCCCGTAACTTCACGTTTTCGGATGATTTTGTCGACTCCCTGGTGGTCTCTTTCAATGATATTGACATGATGTCTCGGTAATGCTGTGTATTCCTCGAAACATTGAGATTGGAATTTACAAGAAAAATTTGTGACAAAATCACGGGTAAGAAATTACAACAGAAAAGAACAGCATTACCACAATGAAGCAATAACTAATTGAAGGCTCAGCCAACATGACAAGTCTTACATTCTTATAAAATTTTTTCAAGGACGTGAAGAGGAAAATTTTTGTGAGCACTGTCATTCTGGATTTTTGAGATAAGAAAGGTAGTTGTGTGTAGATTTGAGTATAAGATATGGGAAGAATTTTTTAAAGGCACTGACATGTAATTTATAACGAAGCAGGATGTGCTGATAATTTGGACATCCAGGTACTCTTAACCGCGCGGACGTAAGCACGCGGAAAAAAATAAGCTTGACGTGTCGAAAAGTCCATAGATGCCACACCCTCGGGGCAAGGCGCTCGCGTGTGTACACCCGAGCGTAGCGGCTCGCACACAAACGCAGGGGGTTGGTCGGGAGATACGATGGAGCAAGAGGAAAGAACGAAGCGAGAGGGAGAAATGAGGGCGAAAGAGAAAGAGTCTCGGAGTGCCATTCTGCTTACAGAGACACTCGCTCAGGGACGGACAGTTTCAGATACCTGCGCGCTTGAAGAATAGGCTTAAGAATCGCGATCTCTTTGTACACGTTACATTCAGTCCTTAATTGTTTCTCGGTAATGGTTAATACGTGAAATTAATGCGCGTTATTTTATTATGCGTGATACATTCTGAAGCAGCTGTCTTCCTGATTACTATTTGAAGCCGCCACTGCGATTCATTCCCTTGTTCGTCGTGAGAGACGTACGCAAACATTCGCGAAGGGATGAGACGTTGCTGGTTATAAGGGGTGGAGAGTGCGTATTGAGAGCGCGAGATTTCGGGAGAATGAAATCCGCCATGAGAGAACGACTGCGAAATCGAGAGCGGTCTTTGTGCGCGTCTGTGTGTCGAGGGTGAAGCGAGGGGCTAAAGTACAAGGGACTCTCGGGGAAATGGCGAGGAGTTTTCGAGGGTGTCAAGGGTGTCCGCAGGGAAATCGGCGATTCCCCCCTCCGGAGCTGGGGGCACGAATAATACGCGAATTTCTCGAGAAGGAGGGTTCATGATGAGCGATCGCGGTAATTAAGCGTCCGTTGTAATTAAAACGCCACTTGCTTTCAGCCCCGCTCTTTTTCCCCGTGTCTCCCTCCCTGGTGTGTTGGCAGCTGTCCTCCTTTGAGCTCTCGATTGCGAATCGACGATCGTAAGTAAAACGGCGTTTTACTGACGGGGCATTCAATAATTGAATGTACGATTAATCCGTAATTCGGTATTATAGATCACACAATAGAATATAGGGTGAATGCCAGCCTATGTTTACGAAGAAAGCGAGATCATAAAACAGCGTTTCATAAATATACATGCCAGGAATAAGGTCTTGTTATACAATTAATGGCCCTGAAATTGTTTTTGAAGTAGCGAAAATATTTTTAGATGTTTTAGTTTTCCAATTTCTGTAGTAAAATCTAGGTTTTTAAAAATATACGCGGAGTGTGTGTGACTCAGAGATCGCTTTTTTTTCATGTCTACGGATCCTAAAAGGCCAAATTACCTATCAGCCTAAAGAAATAAATAGGAACTTCCTGTCGTTCAGCCTACTGCATATGGATTTCATTCCAGCCGGGAGCTCGAAAGTGACACTGATTTAAGAACGCTTTCATTTGCCTCGAATACATTTTGGCCGTTCCGGAACAGGGTTTGCACTTTCGATCGGATCGGAGTGAATCTCGATCCCTTCCTCGATAATTCCTGGAGGTGCCTATCTCCTGTGCATCGCATAGGGAGAAGGTAAAGCCGACAAGGTTCAGTCGAGAACAGTAGATTACCATTACAAGGTGGGAAAGGGGAAGGGGCAACAGAGTGGTTCTCCAACATGTCGCGCTCTCTCTTTCTCTCTCTTTCTCTCAGAACTGTTTGAATATTAATCGACTCGTTTGACTTATTTATCAGCCCCTTCGTGCCGCGGGCACGAACGGTGCTACCGAGTCTACGGCATATATACGGAGGGTAGAGAACTCTTTTCGGGGGGACATAAAACGACTGTTCCACGACCGCAAGTGAGACAGTCGAGGGTAGTGTTTGTTGCCGCGCGCATAGGGTGTCTCGAAACGACGCTCGTCATGCATTATGAACGAGTGTAGGAATAGGGCGGAGATTGAGATTAATTTTATCGCGACGAGCACACGGATTCTGTGCCTTTTACCAGCGTCGACCGAGCAAACGTGACACACATTCTTTTTTAAATGAACGGCATGTTATTTAAATGAATACTATAATTTACTAACAAGAAGATAGATTGTATTTCCAGCATTAATGATATTAGTTTGACAATTCGAGTTGAATTACGTTGATAATTGATAAATTGGCTTAATTAGCATCTGCTTATACCTATAAGTCACGCCGTTAACCAGCTCTCGAAAATCACAATGGGTGTTCTCCATAACGATAACAATGTTTATATGCGTATATCAGAAAGCTATTCCACGTGTAATTGTATTTATCTCCGTAGTCTCGGATTTGCTCTTTACGACATCCTCCGCGTCGTTTATCGTCTCTACGAGATACTTCTTGAGCATCCCATGATGTACGGCTGCGATCGAACGCGTGTGCGGTCGTGCCTTCGGCTATACGGCGAACATGACGATTTATCGACACGGTCTAAAACCACCCTTCTCGCGTGTACCGCGTGCGTCGTCGGCTAGGTTTTAGGGTCCCGTCATCGCGGTTAAGCTCGTTACACCCGTATACACGCGAGCTGCTTAGTCATGCGTGTCTCTTACGCAAACACGACTGCGCCCGTACGCTACGCGAAATTACTCATTTGTCGCCTTAATCGCCGCTTTTGTATCGCGTTTCGCAGCCCGAAACATCGAGGGGAACGATCGTTAATCGGCCGTGTCCACGCGAGACCTTCCTTGCTGTTCGATAGCGCAGTCACGCGTACATCTCACAATACATTATAGACACAATTCCTGATGACAGTTCACAGAATAATAACGCCACAGCGTTATTTTTTGGTGAATTTCACGGCAATTAACAGAAACATTTCTTTGGCGAAATAGAAAAATTAAAATGAACATTGGATAATGGGAAGTAATAAAATGGCTACTAAATTGTGCAATATATAATAATATAAAACGAGAGTATTATATAAAAAATAATTCTTTATTTTCTATATTTAATGTAAATTTTCAGAATTTATCAAAAACAATTGTCTTTCCTATAAACAAGGACAGTATCTAATCGAAATATTATTAAAACTTCTCTAGCTTGGTTAGAAAATCCTTAGATACAAGCGATAATACTTTTATAGCAACTTATCTGCGGGCCTTTTATGAGAAAATTGATACGAGAAACACTCCATTTCGAGCTATTTCATCCCAGAATTCTCGAGCTCGCAAAATCGGAAAAATGATGGGCGGAAAGAACGCCGGAGATGTAATGCGGCAAGGAGCATCGGGAACTTTATTTGAGTTATGGTTCTTCCCACGTCGCACAATCGTCGGGAGGCTCGCATTCACGTTCCTTATGTTCCTTTTCTGCCTCACGTCTTTGTGTATCGTACATATGTATCTACCGCCGTGAGCAACAGCACACGGAGCGGTTATCTGTGTAAACCGAGGAGGATATGGGTTGGAAGAGATCTCCACGGAGTGCCGCAGACATGTCGCTTCGCATTCGATACCGACAATCTGCTTGACGAATTCGGAGTCGAAATCATTTCTTGTTGAAAATTTGAGAGAGAGAAAGAGTACTATATTTTTCATGCTTTTCAAGTTATGTAATTAAAGTTTCGATGATTAGGCTCTCGATAAAAATTCTGTCACTACGATTAGTCAAATAACTCGTCATTCCGCACGCTTTGACTTCCATTATCTGTAATTCATGGGCAATGCGCGATTCTCGGGACATCCTGTGTACGCGAACGAATATACAGGGCGTAGGAGTAACGGAATGGAATGCGAGTCGCGCCCGGATTTTCATCGCGACTCTCGTTGGTTTTGAAAAATAGAGCTGGAATGTGGGTAATATAAAACGGAACATCCTAAGCCTGGCCGGAACGCGCTGTTATTAAGTGCAGCGGTACCAAGTCTAACGTTCGAGAGATTAAATTGTTCATTCGTGATTAATGGTTTCTCTCCCTCCCCATTTGCTTTCATTAATTTCGCTTTGTCCGCGTTGGAAAGGTCGACTTCCGCGTCGTGACGTTTTGCTTTCTTAATTACGCTAACTAACTGGTTATAAAAAAAGAGATTATTTTTATTATCGTCACGCAAATACATTTTCATTTGTTTTAATTTACTGAAAAGACGGCAGTTATGGTGAAAGAAGGGAAAGCTGTGAGAATAAATAAATTACTTTCCTCGGGCACCAAGAAATAAAACAGAAATGCATTACAAATATATATTTTATATTTATTACGTTATGTTAAATTGCAATACAATATTACATTGTGCTTAAAAATGTGAGATAAAGTCAAGTTCTTCTTGAGCACGACATCTTGTAACAGATACTAATTGGAAACTGTACATATCTTGAATGATGAAGGTGTCAATCACGCATGCAATAACTTTCCGGATGAAAAACAGGATAGTGAGATGCGAAGGGACGAATCACGGTGAGACAGCGCGCGGTTCTGCATGTAACGCAACTACATGGATGTGGGTTAATTGCACCGGGAGACAAACGACTTAATTCCTCTCGATTAATTAAGGCCGTCGCGTAATTTCTCCATCCGGTACGGTGAGTCAGTACAAGACGTGCGGGCCCTACAATATTTCTGGCGACCGGCAGAAGATGTCTCGGTAGATGTCGACACGAAGACTACATTAGCACTCTGGAATTCCAGGAAAATAACAGGAAGCGTAACATTAGGACGATGACTTTTGAACCAAAGAAGAAATTCAGTTATGGTCATTCATTGTCACGGCTAATTGTCCTTTCCTGTTTCTTTTTCAATTTCTAAATTATTCGCCTAGATATCTTAACCGCGTCTTGAGAAAGAGCAACTGTCTTATTTATCTCCTTGCGTCACATCTCGGATCTGTGAGCTAATAGAACGCAATGTTGAAGATTTGCGAGGTCGAGTCTGTTTTTAATATAGCCAACTGTGCTGTTTTTCCCTTGACGCCTCAGATACTACGTTCTCTCTCGCGTGTAAATAAGTACTTTATATTTCATCCTGATATATGTTTAGCGAAACTGTAGGAGGGTAGGGAATATAAAACCTTGGGCGAGAGATGAAGCCCCGAGGGGAAAGAAAGGTGCTGATGTCGAGAGAGTCACGGTCCATTTGCAATATGTCTGATTATCATTTCTTCCCCTTTGCGTCTCCGACCTTCCAATTTCCAAACAGGTATCTCATACTTCGTCTTCCAATATTCTTAATAAAACTATAACAGGGCGGGAGAATAGAATCGGAAGGGGACTGAAACCCGGGGGGAAGATATTGATGTCGAGAGTCACGGTCCATTTCCAATATGGCCGATTGCTTTTTCTCCCTTTCGTGAGCTTCGTACCGCATCCCGCTCACATGGATATTTTATGTCCCGTCTTGTTATATATTCTTAATAAAACTGCGCAGGGTAGAATGTAATGCCGAGGCCATGGAACTTGACGGAAAGATATCGATGTTATTACAAGATACTCGTGTTTCGAGCAACATTCCATTTCCGGTATTATCGCTTTTTCTTCTTTTTATGTGGGGACTGGCATCGCACACCTATGTAGGTCTTTCCGTCGTTTTTTAAGTAACGTTGTTTTTAAAATAAGAAATCGTAATAAAGCGAAAAATATGGTACAAGAGAAAAAAAGCTTTAATTAAATTCTTTGATTTAATTAAGTCTCTGCTTTTGTCTAGACTCTAGATTAAAGCGTTTTTTTTTATAACTTTCAACTTTTTTTTAAATATAAATTTAATTAGCGACAGAGTGGGTAGTTAAACGAGTAAACTCTTGAGTACCTCGATATTTTTTTCAGTTTAAAATAGTGCGTTTTTACAACTGCGAAAAATAGTTTAGGAGTAATTAGAGTTATCGAACGAACTTATCGTCGTCATGACTAATACAAAATCGTTCGAGCAATCGACCACTCGAGCGCGAAATACTCGTTGTCGATCGTTACGAGTCAGTTACGGATATAAATATCGATAAAGCATCGTAAGTGTCCCGATAACGATGATAATGAGTGTTCGCGCTCTTTCGCGCGTGATAACGTGCGCTCCGAATTAATTCTCGTTGTAACGAGGCCGTCCCCGCGAAGCATCGATGCCACTTAAAGTCGATTGGTTTTAGCATTAACCATGATTAACTCCCGCAGTCTAATAGGACCTCAAAGTAACGTGTTACGTGCCACCGCGAGGGACTTCTGTTTCCTTTTACATCGACTTCAAACGTCGCACGACCATAAATCATCGTGACCTGGATTCCGAAAAACGTCCAAGTCAGTAGGATAAATATGTATCGGCTTTTACTAATCTAGTTTTGATAACTGGTGCCGACACACTTTCTCACGTGGAGAACGACTCCATTCACGGCGGAAATAGGTGAATTTTCCTTCTCCAAACTCGAATTGGAATCATGAATTGGATATATAACGGGATATCGTTAATCAGAAACGGATAATTCGATATCGGGGAAAATTGCGCGAAATCGTACGATAATATCTCGAAAATTAATGCGGAAAAATGTGAAAAAGAAAATGGATATGAATTCAGATAATTAATTACTCGGGAATAATTCGAGATGAAGATGGCTCATTTCGTTTTCCGGGGTATTTTACGCGCCGCCGAGCGTTTCGGAGAAATAGTATTTCGGAACGATTTTCGGAGCGATTTCGAGATAACGTATTTTCGGCGGCTGTCCCACTTCGCGGATTTCGGATCTTTTGCATATATCCCAGCGTCGCGCTTTGCTTTCGTCGACCGGATGTAACGTGCCCCGGAGTAGACACACGTACACGCCCCGTCAGCCGTCGTGTGCGCGACCCGCTCCGCTTTAACAGCTGCTCGTATTTCACAGCCGCCGCCGCTGACACCTGAAATACCAGAACGTATTTGCCTTCTAATTATTAGTTGTACTCTTGAGTTATGACGACGCTGATAAGCCGCGAGAAGACGTCGCTCAGAGGTGCTTTCGAGCGTGGCGTATTTTCTCGACGGCGCGGATTGTTTCTCAGTTTCCGCTGAATTGTTTTCACCCATACACTTCTCATTCATATCTACCTCTGAGAACCAGTTTATTCGGGGAGATTTTTGTTTTTTAGAATTTTATTGTGTTTGTATGTAATATTTAAGAGATAAATATCTCCTGCATCTGGAAAACTGTTATATAATATACTTAAAGAATTTTCGTGACGATAAATTGGTGAAGAGTAATATGATAGACGTCTATTATAAAAGTGTATTTAAAGATAAAAAGCGTGCTGAGATATCTTAGAACTTATATTTACAAGAGATTGTGAAGTGATTGTTAGGACGCATTGATACCTTTCTTGTCGGCCCTATCTTGCAGCTGTCAATATCTACTTAATATCGAAAACAAAATATCGATATCAAAGATATACCTCAGCTTAAAAAGTAAAGTACTGATACTGATACTCTATGACGTTTAAGCTTTCTTAGCATATCATGTGCCATATTATTTACATTGATACGCATACAGAGTGGCTTCAAAAAAAGTTCTGTCGTTCTCTGTGATGGAGAATAATATACTCAATAGAGATCAATCGGGAATTTTTGATAATGCTAAATCTGGCAAACTGTTAAATACATTTGATTTTTGTTAACAAGCCACTCTCAAAGCGGGTGGGATTCAGTCTCGTTGGTAATCCGGACACGTTCCGATTGAAACTGCAGTGCTGGACTGGTCGGACTAATCAATATCGGCTCGCGAAATCAGCATTCTCTCAGCGGCTCGCCGCTCGCGCGAAAGTCTTCGCGATTCCACGCGAGACTCGCGACGCGGCGCGTGTTTATTTGCGCGTACGCGCAAATATTATCTAACCGCGGCCGGGGTCGGCTTACGAAACTAAGCCGAGCGCCAACAGAGTCTATAATGCACACGGCTGAGCAGAGAGCTCAGGGGCCCCCCCGGTTCTGTGCCGCTGACAGATGGCGCGGGAAAGCCTCCCGCGCGAGAATCAATATTCCTGCGGTATAAATTCCCGGCCGTATATATACTAAACCTGTAACTGCTTGCCCGCCTGTGTGCGGCAGCAAGCGCGCACAAGCGTCCGCACAATCTCCGCCGCGCGCGTACTACATTCGCTTCTGCGGTAAAGGATTAAATCCGTGGCTCTCATCCCCCCCCTGCCCCTCCTTTCGGCCCCCCTCGCACACACACACACGCTGATGGCCTCGTAATAGTGATTTTGTAACCGCTCCTTCTCGCCACGAAAAGTACGCGCGAATTAACCTCCGTGGCCCCGAGGCTGGAACCCTACATTACGTTACATTACACTCTGGTACCGCGCTATTACCGTACGCGAATGTTATACCACATGTATTATGAGATACAGATAACTAATCTCGCGATATTGGTATTCAAACTTCGAGAGCGTATATCTTTCTAAATTTGTCTTTGCGGAAATTTGCACGGTTTAATAATTACTTTAATTAACATCAACAGTTTCCTCAGCAATTTAGTCAGCTTTTTGATAGAAAAATCGATTGCTGGAAATATATGCTGTTTATGCTGTTTCGTGTTTTTTTTGCGTATTTTTAAAAAACATGATAATATGACGGTCAAAGAAATAATTTCCTCTTATACAAGTACGTACATCGATAGTCTATTAACCTGCATGAGATTACAAGGTTTAAATTGCCGAAAAAAAAAATTATAAATTACGGGAAAACGACGCGATTATTCGCACTATCCTGTTATAGAGTCGAGTTACGACCGAGATAGCGGCTATGATATAGCCGAGCTAGAAAACCAGACCAGCCACGATAATGAAATTGTATTTCTCTATTAAATGCAAATAACTTTATAAGAGCCATGCGGAAGCAGTAATTACCGTTGCGCAACGTTAATCGTCCATTCGCCGATACGATAAAGCATTTCGAAACAGTCGAGCTTTGTCCAATAAAATATCAAATAATTAGCACGTTATTTTTAAACTTTTTATCAAATTGTGCGAAAGGCCAAGTACATGCCACGTTTGTGACTGAATTTTAAAATATGACTGATTAAGAGGCTCGGAATAGCTTGTAAAAAATCCTTTTTCAGATTTGATCATTTATAATTAAAAGAAAACCTCGGTCGACTCATTTTTACGAGCTTCATTTTTGAATACTCAATGCCGCAATTTCAAAGTTCTTTAGCACTCTTCAAAAACGCGAGAGAGAATCGGGCGGTTTTCGAACGTTAAATATTTTCCGACGTTCCCCGTTCTCGAGGTCGACAAAAAGTAAACGACCGGGCGACTTTTTGAAGGCGTGCCGAAGTGCCAGAACAGTTTCAACGGTGGTAATCACCACTCTCTGCCGGCACTTTTCATTGTACCTACCTACCGCGTCGTCTCTTCGCGCCGCTTTGGGAGTTAAGTACGTTGATGTGGAAGTATCGGGGAGCTCGCGCTCTCTTGCTCCTTCTCCCTGCCTATCCTCCTTTTCTCACTCCGTCGAATCGTCGGAAACTTTGTCCGCCTCGTACCCTCGTCACGAAAGTTAACCGTTCAGCCCCCGGAGCAACCCCTGCTTCTCCCAACTGCCCTCTCCCTCCCTCCCTGCTTGTTCCTCACCCCGTATGTATTAGGTTGTTACGAAAGTTCCGGCCGGTTTTTGTGCAGTAACAATCGCATCTGCGGATCCGACGGCTGCAGAACTCGGGAATAGTCTCGAGATAAATCTGACAATGCGACGAACCGTCATTTCGAGATTCAAGGCTTCAGAATGCTACAATTACGGAGACAGTTTTGATAGATAACTTTTTTTTAATCGGAAAGAATTTATTGCATCACATGAATTCTTTTTCTCTTGTCTCTTTATTTTTTCGCTGTACGGATATGTGGAAAAAATATGTGAAAAAGAAAAATCAATAGATAACAGATTATGTTCGAATCAGAATTTTATGCTTGCCATCAATGTTATTTGCCATCCAGAAGGAAAGGAACATTAATATTTTAATTAAAAATTTATCATTATTTTGATTAATAATTTTAATTATTATTGGCTGCCGATGAATAGTTAATGCATCTTTTCTCAAGTTAATGAATAAAGCGAGATATATATAAAATTCATATAATTAAAGATATAAATGTATGAGACATATAGCGCTTGTATGAGAATTGATTTGTCATTGTGAAGCTAAATTATTATTACCTGTTCCATTATCTGTATTACAAAATTAATAGCAATATTACAGATAGTATAATATTAGATTACTCTATCATGACCATTAATAACTGAGCTCGATATAGCCGATAATTCTTGTGGCGCTATAAATATGGCGTAGCTCCATTCGTTTGTCTCTTCAATTATGCCTTATATACTCTTTTTTTCTCAAGCACCCTGAAATTATTCCCATCGATCGACGTTATATCACAGCGCTATGTCGCTATTAGAATATCTACATCTAGTACGTTGGCGAAGAAGTAGACCGAATAAATAGCCGATCGCAAGCGGCTCGACGCAATCGCGTTACCAAACTTTTACCGATACTTTCGCACATCGAATCTATCGCTTTGGAACTTTGCGCTTGGGAAATTCGGCGCGATAATAGAATTTTCTGAATCCGAAAGCGGCCGGCATTCCCGAATTTCCAATTCCGAACGACACAGTTATGCTATCGATCGGCATCGCGGCGGCGTTATACCGCACCATTGGAATATCTACATCTAGTTTGTTCGCAAAGTAGTAGAACCCACCGCGATACTATCGCGGCATTATACCGCTATTAATTCTAACAGCATACGGAACGTATGGTAATTGTTCGGTATAGACCAAAGAAATATTGATTCCTCGTCACTGTAATAAGAACGTACATACTACCAGTTTTAAACGATAAATAGTTAAAACAGAGCAAAATAGCTCTGTGATTAACGGCTGACTAATGCCTCCATTATTTATCGGGTAATGTATCGTACGTTCAATACATTTTGGAATAATTATGACAGCTAGATCGCGTGCACTGGAATTTGCTGATTATTTCAAATATAGCATTCAGTAAAATTTCTATACGCAAAAATTATTATTGCTTTTAAAAGGAAGATTGTGTTTTAACAAATTAACGAGAAAAATTACATTTTATTTTTACTTCCAGAATACAAAATTGTAAGAAACTATATGTATGTATCTATCATTTTCCAGATGAAAATTTTCAGATTTTTTCTTTCTTTTATTATTTCTTACCTACTTTTATTTTTTTACTTTCCTATTTCTGCATGTTTCAATAATTATAGAAATTTTCTATCCGTTTTGTTTTCTAAATTATACGACATAATTTATTTCCATAATTATTTTTTATGGAAATAAATTTTCTTTTTACTGCAACTCGATATTTCGATATTTAGTCTCTCGTGGTTTTCTATTGCAATTAGCAAACTCTCTCTCTATATCCGCATCTGGTTTATTCGCGTAATAAGTGGAACGCGCATGATCGCCTTGGGTGGTTTCAGTATCATTTCTCCGACGTTCATTCACAGGCAGCGGGTCGTTTATCAGCTGGCTAATTAATCGATACGGGTCGGAAAAATTTACCCGCGTGTTATATATATTCGCTTTATCATGCGCATAAATAAACCATTTCGCAGTGATAGGGACGGGCGTTGTACCTCGATTTTTTGCTGCTTATTTTACTCTTTCGTTCTTTCTGTCAATATTTTATTTGTAATTTACAACTGTAGCATATATGATACCCGACACACGATATTCGTTCATTTCGTTCATAACAGCAGATGTCACTGCAGATGCTAACTTAATCCATCAAAGAATTTCCCTTTAAAAAAGTGTATACGACTTTACGTTAAAATTTTTCAGAAATTTTTGTAATAACTACATTTGAGTTTGAGTTAAAAAATTCATGAAAACATATTTTTTTCAATAAATAGGAGTTAGGAAAGAATTAAGATATGGAAAGAATTAATCGATCTGCGAAACAACATTAACATGCGATTGTATCTGCGAGAGCTATTAAGCCGCCACGGTCGACACGTTGACATTTTCAGAACATTTATATCGCCGTTTTACGATGCGCGTGCGTACAACTCGCGACGCGGCCCCGGCCGGCCCTGGCACTCCTTTTATCGCGTTATTGTTTAGTTCCATTATCGGCCGATACGCACCCGCTTAATTGCGGAAAAATTGCTGCTGCGTATCGCGCTTTACGAGCCTTCGCCACCGAGTCCTCGCCGCCTGATCGTTGTTATAAAGTCGCCCAGGCGTTAACGATCGTGGCAATTTATTGCTTAACGCCGGCGAGATAACGCAAATAGAGACACGCTCGAGCGTGACGAGTGAGCTAACCGGATAATTAGAGTATCGATACTTGGGAATTCAGGCTGCGAGTCGGACGAGTCGTCGGCCGACTTTTACAAGCGTTCGCCTTGGCTTTTCCAGACGAATGACCATGCTAAACGTCGGTTAATGGCACGACTGCTCGAATTTATAGTTCGCTATCGACACTATAATATTGTAATAATTTAATTTGTTACTCGTAAAACACAGCGCGTAATTTCGATATTACAGGTCAAAATGTTTTAAAACGAGTTAGATATGACTTAGAATTATTTTTTGCCTGTGTGTAGTTTCTAATAGTTACGAATATAATTTATCTTGATTTAGTTTCTACATAAAATTGATTGATTTTTTCGTCATTACGCATGATAACGTTATTAACTTTCTAAGGTATCTTTATTTTTAATAACGTTTTTATACGGAGAAGTTTTGTTACGAATCAATATTTGGGTTAACACTAAAATAACTTTTCGGTAAAAAAAATTGCACGCTGCAATGCATCGAGAATTTTTTGTCGCTATCGCACGCATCTGTACGAGACTAATTAGTCAACTTTTTTCAATGGCAAAAGCTACATCGCACACCTGCAGTGATTTAATGAGTTTGGACATTCGGTCGGACCTTCGAAATTCATTTTGCTAATTCTACTACATGTTGTGGTCGAAAACAGTTGCTTTTTATTAATCTTCCACATTTCTTAGTTATATATTTTACATTTTGACTACTGCATACTTTATAATTTTATTAATGTAAGATTCAGTTTGCTTATATCTTCGTTTGTACGGTTTATATTGCAAGGAGAAATGATCTTTATAAAAGAAACATAAGAGAATCTTTATAACGCGTGAAACACAAAAGAATTTTTTATATTTCTTTATGTATTTAAAACATTGGAAAAAGTTAATGTTTGATTTATGGGTAGGTAACTACGTGATAAAATAAGGAAAGTTTTAAATTTCTTTACTTCGTCAAAACGTGCTATGATGCAAAATATTATTCCTTATATCACTAAAGATTCTTTTACTACATTTCATTTTCCTGCAAGAACTTCTCTTAATACCGCATATTTTTCTTCGCTACGAAAATTTTTCTCTTAATTTCCAAGTTTTCTTTTGAAACATTTTTATAGGGGTACGATGAATATATTCCATATCCTTATACTTCCAGATACTTCAAGGTAAATTATGATGGACGAGAGTAGGAGCAACTGAAAGAGTCACGAGATCCACTAGACTCCGGTATGCACTTAATGATTTCATGAGGAAGAACGTAGGAGTTGGCGTAATTTAAAACGGTAGTTGGAGCAACTTTGAGGGAGGAGTGTTTAACTAAGATTTGAGTTTCGGGTTACTGATAGTGTTATTGAGAGAGAAAAGTTCGATATAATTTTCTTTCCAAAGTCCATCCATTTCTGGCGATATTTTAGGCAACTTCCGCGATCCTATCCATCTCTTCATTGTGTAACTTTCGCACGAGTTTTCGCTAAATCGCACTTCGATACTATAGAGACATTATTTATCGCGAGAAATATATCATTCCAAATTTAAAATTACTACGACGACCTGCGGAAATATGATGATTTTTTCGAAAAATATTCTCGTCGATTCCTACAAACTTTATCAAGTGGAAATGTCCGACCAAGTCAGACTGGGTTAAAATAATTCTCGATTTAATTTGCATTCTTTCTCTATGTCTCCATTGTTCGCTGCTCTTTTACGTTCCTCCTATTTTACATCGGAAGTTAACAACTCTTCAGACTTTCCAGCATTTTTACGGATTTTACGTCACTTTTTCAAGATTGTTCTTGAAACGTCGTCCTTTAAATCGTTATAAATACACGACGTAAGAAAAATGAAATAAATCTTGTGAAAGCGAATTGCGGTACGTAATCTCATCTTTGGACAGAAAATCCCCTCGAGCGGCATGTATAAAGGGCCATATAACCACACAGCCTGCTTACCGGATCACGAACGAGAGCAACACAACGCGGCTCTGTTTCCAGAACACCTCATGTGAATAGACAGGTACGCGTGTAGAATCGTGTGTCAGACGGCGTTGTAATTGGCTTAATATCTTATCGGATAACAAGCGTGTGCGCACGCTCTCATTCGATAAACCGGACGCGCGGTGTGTGGCGAAACTCGTCGATGGGCATTTAATCTTCGCCTTCGCGCCGTCGATAGAAAGTGATATTGCGCCGCGATAAAAGGAGACACGACGTGAGAATGCCTCGAGAGTAATTAGGAATAACCATGACACTTTGAAAGCACCTTTCTTTGGATCTCAGCTGCTCGTAGCACATTTTGCTGTTATTTGATTCCAAATTTTTATTTGTTATAATCTTTCGTAAATTTTTGAAGTTTAACCAAGAATCTTGGTTACAAGCTTCAAGATTAATTCAAGGCTTACTTAACATATTAAACAATTGAAAAATAAGATTCTGTTATTTCCTTGCGTCTTTGCAGTAAAAATTGATGTTTTTTTTTTATTTATGAATTATGATCAAACTTTGTTTCTAAGAAAATATAATTTCTATCTTGAACGCGCCCGTTATCAATCGATAGAAATTGATTGCAAACAAGAGGCGAATCTTGCATATACAAGCGATGGCTTTTGGCGCGATTTCTCGTAAGACCTTGGAGCTCGATCAAGTCGACATGCATGGCTCCTTTCTCGCTCCGCTTTCCTTGAAGAAGAAGACGCGGATATTCCGAGGAGTCTCAATTACCCCGTACATGCTCGAGCAGAAGCGCGCAGCCTTGAGACGGTAACTTTCCTCATTCGTCGAACCTTTATACCCGGGACTAATAACGCACGCCTCTTTATCACCGTCCGAATCTTGGTATAATTACGATCGTTAATGTTGCGTCTCGTTAGAGACGCGGCATCTCTCGCATCTTGGTACCACGGCGATTTCTCGCACCCGATTTCGTCCCATAAAAGATAAGGAAGTGCATTTCCCTCCCGTCTTTATTAAGACAGAAATTATACAATGTGAATTATTTTATTTAAAAAATGTCGCAAGTGATTTAATTTGACGTTAATTTTCTTCTTATGTGTAACAGAGACAGATTGGATGTAATATTTTGATCCAATTATCCGACGTGAGATAATAACATACTGTCTTCTTTTGTAATTCAGTAATAATATTATTGAAATTTTATTTTTCGATGTAAAATTTATAGTGGAAAATTTATAGGCGCCTCTCATTTATAATTATTCATTATTCAATTAGTGTAACAAGCTTCTGTAGATCACTCGTGAGATTATCTCAGATAAGAAGGTTTATGCAAACATGACTTTTCTTTTGCTTCGTTATGTATCACTTAAGACAAACAGGTTTGCGACACGAGAGGTCTTATAGATATATAATAAGCAGGTGGCTGTGATTGAATTTCCCTTTTTATATCTTAATTTATATCCCACTACGATTTCTTATCTCGTTGCATCGCCGATTTTCGATTTATACGGTTGGACCATGAAACTTCGTGAAGAATACGTTCGTCCGCGTCGTGAGACGGGGTCTCGCGAGACGTGTGTCGTAACCGGGGAAGAAACGACATGGGAACGCGCGACCATTCGCGATGTTTAACATGCACGAGACATAATTTCCGAGCTGAAACACGTGAGTACGCACATTGGGTCGCCGGCAAGGGAGCGAGTCGGTCAGGCTCGGAAAACGTGTTATTCAAATGAGGGACTCGCAATAAAAACGGCAGGTCGTAATGAAATGACACATTGAATAAACCGAGTTTAAAGCTTGTCCTCTTTTCCCTTGTGTGTTACTGCTAATATTTCCCTGCTTTGACATCGTGACGAATATTGAGTTTCCCCGCGTTTCTCTTTTCATATATGGGTTTTTCTGTCGACTTGGAGAGAATAGACTTTTTTATTATTATCATTCGACTGAACTCTTCTTTACGCTTGTCCTAAATTGTGCCAAATATGTTTTAAAGTATAAATAAAAATACAATTTTAATAAAGATGAGAACATGTAAAACATTTGCCGGTGTTGCTCTTGAACTCCGTGCGGTACAAACACGTTCGCGGGGATGTCTCTTTCGTCGGAATTAAAATAGAACGATAATAAATCCCGTGCACAGCGAGATGGCTTATCTTGTCGGACGAGTTGGCGATACGCGTCTTTCTTCGCGGAGCGTGTTCTTGTTGGACAAATGTGATCGTTGTCGCGCCGAGCGGGGCCCGCGTGACATCAAATTAGTTTCGCCGCGCGGCGAAGTTAATATCGATCCGTCGCCGGTAAGTCGTTCATATTGTTGGAGCTTTCGCTCCGCTCCGTAGTGCAGGAGTTATCGCGACTTAGCGGAAGTGCAGAGTTATAATCCTCCGCCCTTCGCGCCCCAAGAAACCCTGGTAATCCTCCATCCGGGGATTACCGCCTCTGAAGCACTTACGGCGATTAGTTACAGCGGAATGCGACGGTCCCTGCGGAAAGCGGGATCCGCATCCGGTGCGGCATAACAAAGTGCGGTAATGGCGCCTAATAGAGTTCTTAACAACGAAACGAAAAAACCTTGTATCTCTCGCAACATTTTTACTAATTCGTTAATTTTTTTTTTCGAGATACGGAACGTAAGATTGGAACGAGTTGTCTCTTAGCTATATGGAAAGATTGAGTAATTTTCTCAAGTTACTCTGGGATATAATTATCTCAAGAATTAGAAGAGCGCAAATAAGATCAACGTTTTATTTACCTTTTATTTACTTTCTCCTCCCCTCATTTCCCTTGGCATTCTCTTCACTCAATTAGCTCACTTGATTCCATGCGGTTTTTTTAAATATCCTTTTAAGTAATTATATTTTGTCGGGTATTTTTATTTTTATTTTACCGGAGGTTCTTGATTCTCGATTCTCGCAGTCGCAGTATATTCATCGGAAAGGCGGTAACGAGTAAAGTCCGGGGGAACTTAGATTGCGCTTCGAAGTCTCTACCACGCATTTATCATTACAGCCATTTGCACAATCCACAGTGAAACTACTGAGATCGTGGGAAGCATTGTTATCGTAAATTAACCCCTGAACTGAAAACATATTTCTTAGAAAAAGAACATGGAATTTAATTATCATTCATTACATCTCATTGTGTAAAGAGACCGCATAAAGGAGAGAGGAAAAGAGACGTCACGGATATAAATGACGGGAACTCAATAGGGAAATTGTTATTTTAACACTTGTGGCACTTTTCACAAGGCGCTTACAAGAGCTATTTATAATTCACGATGTTTCTCGCGGAAATAGCAGTCCATTTTTTAACTTTGTTTGAATAGTCTGTGCTAATTCATACAAAGGAGAATTGTCGCCGGAAAATAATGCCGCGGTAAAGGACGAATGCTACGAGTGGCATTTTGTCGGAAAATATCACTGTGTACGGAAAGCATGAACGCGACCTCAAAAAAGACTCGGCTCTGCGTGTAGAGTGGACTTAAAGAACGAACACGGTTTGTGCGAGTGTTATGTCCACTCGACATAAGATAATGTTTCTACAAACCGACGCGACGTATCAAGAATACGCGGCTTAGCTTGATAACACCTAAGAGCCGTGTCGTTGATTGTTGAGCTGTCATTTCACAGATAAAATATTAGCGGAGGAACAATTGTCGAAGTAAGTCACATGGTCTTGCTCGGGTGTATTGATTTCTGCAGTATATGTCGTAATTACAATTTTTTTGTAGGATAATTGCGTGAAGAAATTAATTTCGACAATTTAAATAGAATATAAATACCTATGTCGATCGAGACTTATTTCCTTCTTATCGTAGTTCTGTCTTTAAAAATGACGAACCTTAATAGACTTAAATTTTACCGTTGTAATACTTGTCAATAAAATTATTTTACGGTGTGTTTGCTCGAGCAGTATAAAATCATATTGAACTTACTTTCTAAAGATGAGTGTAATTTTGATTAATAATTTAGGTTGAACTTTCGTCACGCGATTTACGTCAACCAAAAATGCCGCTGAGATAGACACCTCTGTGCCATTCGGCGTTGCACCGCGTCGATGATCAAATATTAAGTACCGTCTCTCGATCACCTACGCGGAAACGAACGACACTCGAACCGAACGCGGGCTCTCGCAGCTGCAACGAACAGCACACGACGTGTGGGCTTAATCGCGTGTCATTTCGCATCGATCGCCGACGGATGGACTTATTATCGATGTAACCCGCTTTATATTACGGCAGTGGTGCGCCCCTATAATAATCTGTCCGTCGCTTAAAATACTCCATCGAGGAAACGAACGCACACGCTCAATGATCTCGCGTGTTTCCGTGCTTTTCAATCGTATTTTCAGCTATCGCACAATTACAAGGGTCTTCAACGTCGAAGACTCGACCGCGGCAACGTTAAGAAATCGATCGATTCTCCCGAGACGCGCTTGATCTTATCCTGGACGATGAAAATTAGTTTACTCCACTCTCCTGTTCTCCCTTCCCCTTTCCCGCGTAATCTGCACGAGAACTATTGAGCTATATTGAGCTTTACGTTCGCTATAAATAGTCGACTGCAAGCCGAGTGTGGCCGAGTAACAACATGTGTGCATCATGATATCGAGGATCATCCACATTTGCCGCACTTAACGTGTCAATTACACGCCACGATTTCGCGCCAATTGCCCGAAGTCATGATCGCTTCGCATCCCCGCGCGTTGACACGTTAGTTATAGCTGTCTTGAACTCGCCACGTACTAGATTCAGTTACTGCCGCGCGCCGCGATGCCAACTTGGCAATTACGAGCATGTAAGAGATCCCTGCGAGAGATCGTTGCTCGCCATCGATCTTAAGGCCAATTCGCACGCTTTTAATGAGATTATTTTGATAGGCACTCAAGAATCGTCTTGGATACTGTTTCCATGTAGATGAACAGACTGTACTTGTAGAATGTGTAATACTACTGACACTAAATTCGACCTCGATGATCCATGTAAGAGCTTGCGTTTTACACTAAACTGATAAATTATTGATGCGAATAGTTATACAATTTTGTATGGATATTAAAAGTTCTTAATTGCATGAAGGAATTCAACCGCAGGAATTAACTTCAGCAATTTACTTAATTAAGATATAAACTTCTATGTCTGTAGAGAGATATTCCTATTGTAGTTCTGTTTTTAATTGAAAGTGACAAACCTTGATACACATTATTTTTACGTAATAGAATTTTGATATGATACTTGTGTGTGTCAATGAAATTATTTTACGACGTGTTTGTTCGATAATCATATTAACCCTTAAAAGCCCCCGGGGGTCCAGCGGACCCCAGACCCTGACAATGATATATTTTCAAATGTTCTTGCCGTACTGAGAAAAAAATGTTGTAAATTTGACTAAACTCGTTTAGTTGTAGTGATTTGTTTAATGCAAATATTAATATATTTAAATCAAATATACGTGAGTAATATCAAGAAATTCTGAATCTATTTAAATATAATATTTTTTGAATTAACAAATGTTTGCTTGACAGCCCGTGACCGCTGCATTTAGTTGAATCAAATAATATTTCTTGAATCTACGATTTTTTTTTCTCAGTGCGGAAAAATGGAGCTCATGCTCCCATTGATGATAGTTGAGTGATTGACCTACCCGTTTGTACACTTAGCAGTACTCAGTTTACTTAATTTTTTATACTATGTTGAAATTGAAATTTTAACAATATAAGCATTTTATTCTCTTTTCTAAGCCTTGAACAACATTGAAAAAAATTTTCATAACTAAAGATAAAAAAATCAATGAGTAAGGAGACATTTTTCATGCTGGGGTCTTTTAAACCCCTCATCATGTCATTTACGAGATTCTTGAGAGGTGTGGCATTTAAGGGTTAAACTTACTTTCTAAAGATGAGTGTAGTTTTGATTAGTAATTTTCAGGGTTGAACTGACTTCGTCGCACATTATTGAGAACTTAAGAAGCTTTTTTAAAAACTTAAGAACTCTTGAAAATCTCTACAAAATCCTTCTTTGCACTGATTTTTGTAGTAGTTATTAATACACCGTATAACTATTGATTTTTAAGAGATACACTTTGCTCCATGCTTTTGACAGATTAGTATAGAATTAAGAGAGAGATCTCTTGACACGCGAAATACCTCGGCGTGAGCGAACTACATACCAGCTACGCCAATGGCGGGTTCTCTCGGCTACAGAGAATGCGCGCGGCACTAGCCACCTGCATTTTATTGCTTCCATTAAAGTCGATCGCTGTAATGCGCTCCCGGGTAACAAAGACGGGTTTTTCTTGTAATTACCCGGCAGTTAACGAATCCCGCCGCGCGCGTCTTACCGTTTCGATTCCACCGCACCTTCCTCGAGCCGAGGGACACCGAGAGAGATCGCGATATACACGGACGCGCGAGGGCACACAAGCACGCGCATGTATACACAGAGGCAAACAAACACGTTGGGTATACGTTCACCGTAATTATCCGGCATTTTATCTATCGACGTGCTGCGGCGTACATGGAAACAGGTGCCGACTTAATGTAATTAGCGAAGATTTCTGTCTCACCGTCGCTTGCACTTTATTGCTTCCTCCATACGCCGCTCGTTCGTTCTCTCTCTCTCTCTCTCCCTTCAGGCTTAACCCGTCCCGTGTTCTACACGTTACACTGGATCTCCGCGAATCATATCGCCGTATCCTTCCCGTCGGAACGGAAACCAGAAACGAAAGCAAGAAAAGGAGCAGCGAAGCTTCGTCGTTGAGAATCGCAGGAATCTTAATAGGTAAAAATTTAATGCAAACGTTCTAGGAGAAAATTTGCAAAGTCATTAAAGTGCGAAACGATGCCGTTGGATATTCTTTTACGTCGCGCGACAATACAGCGTGGTATCTCGATTACACGCTAACGGTCACGCTATACAGCAGCGTGCCGCCGCCGGGAGGATCCGCAAGTTACACGCTTTACAGGACCGACGGTCGCCGTTACAAGGCGATTAGTCCGGGCAGCTCATTTTTCTCTCTCCACTCTCGCTCCGTTCTGCTTTAACATGTCGACGAGTCACGATCGGATCGGCCTTTTCTTCTTTCCATTGGAACGAGCCAGCTGCCATTAGACGGCGGCTCCTTGCAGCTGCCGGCGTCACTTGGTTATAAATTTTACAGTCAACCACTTCGACCGCGCGATCGTCGACGATTATATTCCGGTCCTTTTTTTTTAATATCTATTTCGCGCGACGGAATGGTAACGAAGGGAACGTTTAACGACGAATCCGCGGGAATCGCGGAAGGTGGTGACGATTTAAATTCCACGACGATTCTGGAACCGATGTCGTTGCGCGAGCGACCAACGACGAGACTTGAACTCCCCGCTGCATTTCTGGAGGTCAAAATGAGCCCGCATGCTGCATATAAATATCTTATCATATCTGTAATTTCGCAGGGATGTTGAGTCGTATATTTTCGTCGTACGTTTCACGGCGAATGTGGTCGTATAACTCCGCGAGTCTTGTTTTGCTTAAAGTGAAGCTCACGCTCAACAATAACGCAAAACGAGCGCGATTTGTGATAATATGGCAATGTGTAATTTAACCTGTTTTATTTCAAAGAAAATTGAAATTTTTTCATTTTCACTGAGAACTCATTTTTTAAATTATCGGGCTATTAAAGAATTAAGGTTTGGATGTTTTAACGACTGGTAATTTTAGCAGTCGAGACTTGCTTGAAGCGTGGTACTTCATTCTATCTGAATTTACGAGAGTCGACGTATAACAATTTAGTTGTCATTTTACGTGGTGTAGGATTTTTAGGTTGGCGGAAAAGTGGATGATGCATTAGAGGGTTAAGACCTTCATCACCGGTCTGATAACCGGTTTCTACGGTGAATTGCTTCTGTAACTTTTAGTTTCCGACTCGGTCTCGTTGGGATCAAACAGCTCGTGTGCCCTGAGGGTCCTCAGGCTTGTTCTGAGATTCCTGCACGCTATACGTGTGTGATTCGAAAGAAACTAAAAGACATATATTACGAAGTAACTCGCATTTTAGCCGTACACTATTTCTTATTTAAGTGAGCTTTGACGTGCACTCTTATATTACCACTTTTATGTTACATGTACCTTGCGTTTCGAGAATATTATACTCTTAATACTTCACTCCTGTGTGGAACTTTTCCTCTTGCTTTTCTGATGCCGGCATTCTTGTGTACTGTATATATAGGATTCTTACGGGTTTTACTCTCTTTTCTTCAAATACCGAAACCCATTTAATTTAAGCTCCCTCGGGTGCTGAATACCTGCATTTTTGGATCTTTGTATCCTCGGATCCTGAACTGTCTTAATTTTGAAGTAAATTGGGGGATTAGCGTAAGAGCATGATGTTGAAATCTCTGGACTCTGTAATTTTAAATCTCTAAATCCTAAAGGGCTTTAGATTTTGTCTTAAGATTTCAGGATTTCTCGTTACTTAGATTCTCATTATCGCAGAACAATGTAGACGAGAAAGAGATATCAGTCTTCAAAATACTATTTAATCCATGAAACGTTAAATATAATAAAAAACGTTAAACATAATCAAAGTTGACAATGATAGTATTTTTTATAATTCGTTATGAACATTATTTCCAACTTTTTTTAACTTTCAAGACATAAATGTGAGGTAATTATAGCAGATGTTAGCAGTAAAGAAATTCAGATTTTAATAGGTTCATACTCGCCAGCAACCCATGTTTATACGGACAATTCTTTCCCAGCGCACCGCGAGCGCTGCAATCGAATGGGGATGTTATGAAAACTCATATGAAATTCGAACTATACGCGACACATGGAGAGAGTGCATGTACACGCGCCCACAAAGAGCATCCCCGAAATACAAGAGGCGCGCATTATATCGCCGCTCTAATCCGGCCCGATGCAATGCCCACTCGTCGTGCAGCATGCGTATTGCATCCGCGCGCGTGTGCGTACACGCATGCAACGTACGCGGGTTATACCTGCGTGTGCGTGAATCGCGCGCGTAGATTAACGCGCGCCGTGCACGGCGTTACTTGTTAACTTGTTACGTGTTCGTCCGCCGTGCATTGCCGTGCATTGCCGTGCATCGCCACGCTATAAACAGGGGGGGAAGGGGGAGGGAGGAGGGGAGAAGCGCCGAGAGGAGAAACGAGACGGCAGCAGGGGGCCACTCCACTCGTGTTGGTGCACATTCGTGCGACTCGCACCTATGAATATATTCATGAACGGTGAACATGGCGCCCGGAGCTCCCACCTTCCACCCTGCCTCGCTCTCCCTCGTCAGCCTCCATCTGTTTCTTCCTCCTCCCTCCGCGGTTCTTCTCATCTTCCACCCGCTATACCGGCGGCCGTAATCGAATCGACCCATCATTTGATCGGCAATTAAATTAATAACCGCGTGGTCTCGCGACCGACCGACCGGGCGCGGCGCTTCTCGTCGCCGCCGATTTTCTCGCCGTTCGTAGATCCGGATCAACTCGCCGGATATCCGAGCGCTTATCGCTCCGGTGCCCGGCACCGCCGTTGTCGTTTAAAGATCATTACTTCGCTCTTGTTGCCATCGCCGGAGGAAGCCTGGGAGCCATATTGCAGTCGGAAACCCTCCTTAACTCTCTCTCTCTTTCTCGTTTCTCTTTGTCCGACTCGCTCGCTCTTGCTCTCTCCGCGCCGTACTTTTATTCGCGTCCGGCTTCTTCCTCGATCTTCCCTCCTCCTCGTCTTCTTCCTGCCCCCCTTGCGGTTTTCTATCTACCGGGTGGCACACAACGTGTCGCGCACGTGCCACCGAGTT
The DNA here is from genome assembly GCF_030848805.1 of Temnothorax longispinosus. Classification (NCBI taxonomy): domain Eukaryota; kingdom Metazoa; phylum Arthropoda; class Insecta; order Hymenoptera; family Formicidae; genus Temnothorax; species Temnothorax longispinosus. The sequence goes on from NC_092368.1 coordinate 4,499,410, forward strand.
TTGTGCCAATTCGATGGAAATCGCTTCCACGAGTGGATTTTACGACGCCGAATGTTGCGACAGACACCGATGCGCTCGTCGTTACGCTCAATATTTCTATTCCTATGTAATACATTACATTAGATACACCTTTCTTCCATCTTTCTCTAAAACGATAAAATTACTTCCACAACATGTGGTCCTCGATGTGAGTTCCATCTTGTTATTGGAAACATCGCATTAGATTATATTAAATTATATTAGATATAATAAAGCCATAAAATCAAACTTGGAAACGAAAGATTTTTAACGTGAAAAAATTCATGAGTAAAAGTAAATAGTACAGAATGTCTTCTTAGTGAGTTAATTCCACCATTATCGAAAACCCGCAGATTATATTTTGCTAATAAAACCTTAAAATTAAGTTTTGAAACGAATGACTTTCTATGTTCTTTTTCTACGACAAAGGCGCAAAATGCGAAATTTATTTTTTGTAGCGCACTCTGAAGAAAGTAAAGTAAAACGAAAAAAATCCATGGTAAGACGTGCATTTCTGAATGTATATATATATATATTCACATCGCAAACGATCTGAAACTTACAAAGCCGATGAGGCACGATATGCGACTATATGGAAGTAAAAGCGTAGCTATATAGTCTTATATATATAGCGTCATTGTTCGTGAAAACCTTTGAAAGTATAGATATGTCGACTGGCCGTCATTTCGCAAGTGAACGATCCGGGAATTTCTTTACACTCCGTATTTCCGTTCCCCGTTTGTCCGCAGCGACACTTCCCTCTCTGTGTAAATAAATTTACGCGCTTCTTTCTTTACCCTCCTTCTATTTCGTGGTGTGTCTGCCCTCTTTCCTGACTTCTTCTAACCTACGCCCTTTTTTTTCTCTCTGTATGCTCCATTACGGTCCCTTTCTCCCTCTTTTGTCCTCTTTACACGCGCTCTCTCTTTCCCGTTTGTCTCTCAGAAAATATGTGATACAGCGTTTCCGCTTTCCTCCGTAATTTTGCCCGTTCACTTTTTCTCTCCCCCTCGTTACAAAAATTTGTGAGACTGATTCTCCGAGTGTTCTTGTAAATAACACGTCTCTTCAACGAAAGAAAATGTACGTAAGGACCTCCATCATCCCGTTATTTTAATTCTGACGTTTCCCTTATTTCCGCAGCATCCTTGATTCTATCCCTTCTGGATATCTCTTTAACCAATCATACTTCGTTACTTCTTGTTGTATACTTCTATGCTGGCATTATATTTTTTTTCAATGTAATAGATATCTTTGTACCTTTCTCCTTTCACAAATACTGCGTTTTTTTCAAGTGTACATGATTTATATCCAATTGTGCACTACTTATTACATTCAGTTACCACGCTGCACGGTTAAGTTTATTTCTTCGTGTAACATAGTCGTATCATGTGTCATTTCACCGTATGCCTGAAGAGAGGCTTGGTCCCAAGACGAGATAAAATTCCCTCCCTTTTTCCCACCTCCTGATCGCAAGGGACAGAAGGTCTGGATTGACTCGTGCTTCCCCTTCACGTTCATCTTGGGACCCTCGTAAAGCTGTCTCCCTCGGGCTTAGGGGACAGGCAGGCCTCGCAACGGCGAGATTTCTCTTCGAAGCCCCTCTCTCCGAACTACCTATCGGAATGCTGCTGGCTGTTCCCGCGTGACACCATACTCGACGAGCTACGCTACAGGCGACGCGTCTTCTACGCGGCTTGTTTTCGCCGACGATCTTGGGGATGAACAGGCCGATAACTCTATTATATTTCTCCGACGAAGGAATATCTCGTGAAATAGAAGGATACAGGGACACGATGCCGAATAGCGTGCGCTAAATCAAGAAACGCCGATATAGCCCCAAGCTCAATCCATTGGGGATTTGTTCGGTTGTTGTCTCTCGAAAAGTGTTGGGCATCTATACTGTAGAGGCTAATACGATAAAAACCAAGGGATCGCATAAAGGAAGTAAAATCTGCGAGATAAGAATCGGTGCATATACCGGGTGTTTCTTACTGTCCAATACCTTAGGAGTTATGTTTTTAAGGTTATTTCATAAAGAAAACGATAATTTTGTAGAATTTTTAACATTTTGTACTCCTGAACGAGACCTTTAAGATCATATATGAACTTTTCTTTATAAAATAATCTCAAAAATAAACTAAAATTGGATAGTACTAGAGACACCTAATATAGAGTACTTATAACGCTTATGTTTTATGTATTTTACTAATATTTTTTTCTCTTTTTACTTAAAATAGAATACACTCCATTAAAAAAAATATAAGAAGTACATATTTTATAGGCGCATATAGTGCACATTTTATAAGTCTGTAGGTGGATGAAAAGGTGTTGCGTTATATCACGAAGCTGCAAAGATTAAAGGATTAAACAACGATATCTTTGATCATCAATGTCATTTAGTGCTGAATCCCCGCGTTTGTAACGGTCGTAAAAACATCAGACGGCAAGCTCGTTACGACGCGTGTGTAATACTCGCTAAATGACCCGTCCGCTTCGTCGATATATACGCACCGATTGATAGGCTATTTTTAAGGGACGTGAAGTCGCTTATAGCTAGATATAGTATTTATACACATCGGGCAGACGTCGCCGAACAGCCATCGCCATCGCCATCGTCGTCGTCGTCGTCATCAACGTCAGTCACGATCGATAACGGCGACGTTCGTGCGCCGCTCATAAATAAAACTTAAGGAGAATGTAAAATGCGGGCCCGATATTACACGCTGTGTGTCGCGCTTATACGCGCGCGAACTCGTATACCCCGGGTATAATACACTGGGTATACTCTCACCATCTTCTCGCGAAGCCGCCCTCTCCGTCTCCGCCTCCGCGTTTCCCCCTCGGTACTCGTCCCCGTCGGTTATACTTATATCCGCCGGTCTGCCGGGACTCTCTCTTCTCTCTGCCCTTCGCCACGGTTTCTTCCATCGACGCTGCAGGCTCGAAACGGCAGTAAACCCGATCCTCTATAGCTGATCATAAAATAGTTACAACTCGCCCTCGCCGTCTCTCTCGCCCTTGTACACATGTGCACAATACGCAGCGAGCTATACACTAAAATACACACGTACACGTGCATGCATGCGCACGTAAGTATAGTCACTCACACATGTTAAAACGTATGTGAACGTAGCTGGTTACATTGAGCCACCGTGCATGTGTGCATGTGTGTGATCGTAGCCACCCACACGCTAAAATATGCACACACGTAAGTGCAATCGGTGTTCAACCACGACGCGAACGCACATGCGTGCGTCTCGCTTTATCATTTCGCAATTGTCGGCGATCCGCGATTGTTCCTCCGCAAATTGCATCCTAGGCGTCCGAGAGAAGAGCCGCGCGCGGTTATCGCGCGGTTGGCGATAACGATCGCTGTCGACCGATAAACACCGGCGAAACCACGTGTCGCTTAACCCTCCATCTCTAGATTACTCCCCCTTTCGATTTTACGATCGCGCCAAGTCTGTTACGAAACGCGACATTAACTACAGGTGAAATTTCACTCGGATCGAGATAAGTGGTATCTCAATTCGTGCGCGCGAATAGACGTTAATGTATGAGCAAGTTGAACAAGCGTGCCGGCTTGTATCTTCATTTCGAAATAAATAAATTATTGTAATGAAAGCGCGATTAGCGCGCTAGAAAATATAAAGCGCATTTTTATCGGCGATACGTATACACATTTGTGTACGGACGTTAATGCATGAGCAAATTGAACAAGCGTTGTCAGCTTATATCTTCATGTCTAAATAAATAAATTATAATGAATCGATTGGAGTGCTGGAAATATGAAGAGCATTTTTATCGGTAGTATATAATGGACACATACATATTCGTGTCGACGCGTGTAACACTTTACCGTGTACGTTATATCTTTAGCAGAGTTGACGTACATACACTTCAGAAGTTCCAACATCAATTTTCTTGATTGCTATACTCGATACCAGACTTTTGTCTAATACAGTAGCTACACGCGCTGCATCGTGAATGATTGATCACCCAAAAGGAATTTAATAAAGAAACAGTTATAGCGAGAAGTGTACAATAATAGCGTAGGGAAAATATTGTAGTATAGCACGTTTTCGAAATGTTCCGCTGGTAGATCTAAAGGACGCCACGATAGATCGAAACGATGCTATTCTCGTAAATGATTTTCCCAATTTATAACGGCAGTTCCTTTATTCGATGTTTATATTCAATATTCCGTCACGATAACTTATATTCCACTCTTTCCCCCACCTATCCGCCTATTTTACCGAAGTGACTACGATAATGGACAACGTTTCTCCCCGCGCGATATTATTTTCACCGCTGCAATTTATTATACTATCCATCTAGCCGTCAATTTTACCGCGATAATGACACCGGCGAGCATAAAGCGACGGTCGTGTCGGTCGATGCCGTGTAACGCGTCGACGTTCTCGAAAGTGTGCCAGAAATTCCCGACTGCGCTTTTTCTTTTCTCGAGATATACGCGCGAGCGAGAGTTTGGTTTTAGCTCTCGAAACGTTGCGCGCTGACAAGAGCTCTTCAAAATACGTATCGTGTATCCGGCTGTCCCTTTGAGACTCCTCACAGTTTTATTCCCGCTTTTCCGCGCGACTGTTTCGCACAGAGTTCTTTATGAGTCCCGCGATCTTTATGAGTCTCCCGACAACGTTCCTCTCTGGACGTTTCTCTCGTTCAACCGTTCTGCGCGTATAGGACCATTCGATGCGGTCCGTGGTACTAGAGCAAAAATGCGGAATAATTAACGACCAGCCAGGAATTTTATTACATCGAGGAACAGAGACGACAATTGTTGAAATGAGCTAGCGTCGTATTCACGCCTGGAATCCGATTAAGTAAAACTATTCGAAATTCTGACGAACAAAGCGTGCGCTAACATTTACATCGAGGGTAACATCGTGATTAAATGCGATTATTCGCATTTATAGTATTCCACATGATTTTTAATCTAGTTTAAAACTGTGATTATGTTTATTCATCGTTCTCTTTATTTTATTGTTGAACGTCGCTGTGACACTTTTCTAAAGAAATATATCGACATCTCGGTATTATTGAAGCTTCGTAAGCGGTTTTTTTTCTTCGTACTCTGATATCCGTCGAGTAACGACGCGATGTCGTTTTTCTTTATTGCCGTGACAGTCTGTGCAAGCTCGATGGTGACGCGCTTCGATATATTTCCTTCCTTTCGCAAGCTGTCGCATCTCGCGTTTCACGGCTGTCCTTCCGCATCGCCGACTCGTCGTCGTCCTCATCGTCATCGTCGTTGTCGTCATCGTCGTCGTCGTCGTCGTCACCCTACACGACAAAATAGTTTCGCGCCAGAACAATGCCACGATTACGTCGGTCCGTGTACATTGTACATTATGAGAGGTAACGCGCGCGCCGCGCTTCTGTAATTATGGAAACCAAGCATAAACTCCGCGATTTGCATTTCAAACTACCATTGTAATCTCGGGGCCCGACGCCGGGCGGCCGCGTCCTCGTCCCTCCGTGCTTTTACCTACCTACCTATCTGCCGCCCTTACCCTTTCGCCGTAGAATATTCCGAAATTGCCTCTCTTACTTTCAACCATGGATTCCCCGACCAATTTGGAGTCGGTTCTTTCTTAACGAAAATACGAAGGCACGAATAGCCTTAAGCTACTAGTTCACCGAAATTAAAGGATTGTTAGGGAATTATTTCAATTTCAGGGAAATGTAACGAAATATTTTATTATTTCTCATTTTACTGCAAGTCTCTCGCGAAAATGTTCCGGCATTAAAAATCGTAAAGTTAAATCAGCTTCATTCTGCCGTTAAAAGCGGCGAATTTATCAAAAAGATGAAGACAGATGCGACGAATCACGAATATTCTGTATATATATACATATATATATATATATATCCATCCGCATATGCTGTCACTCTTCCCGATTATTCACGTTAATGCGTTTCGACGCATTCAGCCAACCCGGCTGTAAACGCGTTTCCGGCGCAAATTTTATTCCACAGCGAAACGCCGCCGAAACGATAACGCCAATAAATTCGTCTGGATTAATATACGGCACATATATGGAAGAGCTATATCTATAGACCGATTCACGCGCGGCACCTAGATCGATATAACTTTCGATTGGCGTTAAAAAATCAAATAAAATGTCGAAAATGAAATAAGCAACTCTGTTGTTTTTATCGACGATTCAAGTAATCGTGTCCTACTCTCGATTTTACGCCTGCGAGGAATTTTGTTATTGAGAGATGCTCTCCCCAGGGGGATAACGGAGCTATCGAGCAGACATATGGCTTTGTGCATCGTTTGAAAATCCGTTCTGCGAAAGGAGATATTAATATCGAACGGTGGATATATCGCGACATCGGTGACATTTAAATCCCGCAGGGTGAATAAATGAAAAATCCGCGGCAACGCGCCGCGTGGCGACGCCGATATTTCGACATGCGAAAAAGTTACGTCCGCATTATCCAAAATTGCGTCGCTAATTAGCGCGTTAATTATGCGCGGCATCACTAATTGCTCTCAAAGCTCCGGCCGCGCGGCGATTTTGTTTTCCGAAATGGAAATTTGTTTGCATCGAGCCGCGAAAATTACCGCGCGACCGGCGGAGCGCATTCATTCAACAGACATCTCGCTAATTGCTTTTAAACCCGCAACAAACCGGCTCACAGCTGAGTTTCCATATTATGCCATATTTATGTGCTTAAGTGCGGTGCTATACGTATGAAAATGTATCACGTATAATAATAAAATAACAATAGTGAATAAAATAGCGGTACTTATCGATATTAATAGTAATAACGGTAATAAAAATGATATAGCACAATGAGAAACATCATATCTGAATAAATCTGCTCTGTTGCATCGCGATAATGAGATATAGGTATTTACTTTACGTCGTATCGATATGCTTTTTAATATCGCGTAAAAATAGGAGGAAAACATTTTTAATGCGGATAAAAATATTTGCGATAAAACGATTTGCGAGGGAGGGAGCAGAGGGAAATTTTATTACGCCGCCGGGATCCTGTAAAATACAGTCTGTCCCGCGGGCGTAAATCAGAATCGATATAGCGTTCGCGTACTGTATATCCGCGGGAGTGACGTGTTCGTCAATTTCCAGCGACACGGTAGAGGTGCGCGCGGCAACGTTACGCGAAAATCAAACCCTCGGCGCTCTTGCCAGGTCACGTTTCTATTTGCAAGCCGGTGTAAACGTGCCGATGGCGGAACCGCGTTTCCGTCCGTGCGCGTCCGTTTGGCGAAATATCGGGTCGGCCGATATTTCCATAAACAGCGAGAGCGAACGAACGCGGCGACCCGCCGCGCCGCGCCGCGCGCGACAGTGTACGACCGACGTTAATTGGGCCTCCTCCAATTGCTTTTATATATCCTCGGCTGCGTTTTCGACGCGCCTCGAGGCCACTCGGCCGCCGCACGCCCCGCCGCGCTGGTCCGGGATGCATTTTCCGCGCGCGCGCGAATCCAGCGACCGGGATTACATCGATTTCCGAAATGAACGCGAAGCGATACTCTCTCTCGTCGCCGCGCACAGCAGCGGCGGTATTTCGCGACAGCCCGACCCGATATTTTTGAAAAGCCCGAGATATACCCGTACGATGACTCGTTAACACCTCGTCGAAATCGTCGCGCAACGTCATGTCGGCGAAACGCTCGTGCACTGTGTATTACAACTATAGCCAGAATAACGGCGTAAATGTATATGGACTGAAAAATGCATATTTTCACGACGCGAGACACTATATATACGCGTCGGATTTACCTCGCGTTGCACAACTGTGAAGAGTGGATGAATTGAAATTAAATGTATGAGATACACATGACGGGGCGAGTCTCGCGGAAACCGTTCGGATGCTCTCTCGCACAGCGAACGTTTATTAAACATTAATTTCATATATTCGCTACGAGATCCGTTCCACGGATCTAGCGGATCGTTAGTTAGCATCCTCATCACTCAGCCGTGCTATCGCGCTTGATCCGTTCTCGTGTGGACTTAGGAGACCGCGTTGTAGTTAGAATGCGAGTCCCCGGGCGCTACGGGTACCGCTTCGTAGTTAGAATGACAAGTCCCTGGACATACGAGACTATCTCAATCTAATTACAAACAATATGCAATGTCTCTTGCGCTTGCATCAGCCGATGTATACAGCAGCAATCTTTGATATCGATCATATCCCAGAATAAACACATCAGGGAGAAACTAACTTTTTAATCATGAGAATCGCTGTTAAAATAGTTACTATTTGTATATTAAAAAGAGTATATTAATAAGTATGTAAAAAATATGTATTTTTTATAAATTTAAGAGTACATATAGTATAATCTTCATCGCAGATTATTTCACGCGGCTTTGTTTCGCGCGGGCGAAATTGATGGGATACGCGATATTCATCGATCCTCTGCATGTCGCACGCATGACACCTGACACATCGCCGGCTCACCGTTCGTCGAACTTTGTGTTGCAGGACATGTCCGACGTGTGCGTCGGGACCAGCGTGGGGACCATTACGGAGCCGGAGTGTTTGGGACCCTGCGAGCCCGGCACTTCCGTCACCCTCGAGGGCATCGTTTGGCACGAGACCGAAGGAGGTAAGAACCTCCGTTGCAGCTTAATTCGCCCATTTGCCTTCGCGGACTCTGCCACCTTAGACCTCCGACCCTCTTGTTATCTCTTTAGCTCTTGGTTATAGAGGGATTAGATAGCGAAATTATAATCCTAGAACGTGATAACGTGCAAGCATTGATTTTTAATATTCTCTTAATAGACAATTATAATTCTCTCGCCGATTTGGTCGATAAAACGAGATCTTTTTTTCTTCATCGGCAAAACGTATTTTTACACAAATTGGTTTTATATTAGTTTCCACGAGATATTGTTGGTCTTCCTTGAATGTGTTTAATTGTCACATCGCGGCGAATGAATCCTCAATTAAAGATAAATGGAATAATATTAATTTTAAATGATAATTTTACATGTAATTTCGAATAATATGTTTTTCATGCAAAAGTCAGTCGAACACAGAAAATTTAATTAATTCTGTTTGATATCTGAAAAGAGTATAACATAAATGATATTTCCATTTAGCTAAAATTATTTAACGATATTCTTTATTAAATTATTCGCCAGTCGATCTACCTTATTTTGCCCGGTAAAAATGAAATCTTTTTTTCTTATCGGAAAAACGTATTTTTACACACAAATTACGACTCGGTGCAGTTAATGTCATTTATCTAATTCTTTTTTTAATAACATGATTGGGGAAATACACGTGACCGTTTTTCTCAACCTCTTCGGATGCTAAATTAACGAACGAACCTATATCCATTTTTAATCGATTCGTTAAGAATACGAAGAATACGGATTTAACTATTATTAACGCCAATGAACGTAAAGTACGAAGAATTTGCATTTAGGCCATTAATGATTCATGCACATTCCCAGTTACTCGCTTGTCAAATTTGCTTCCATCAAATTTACCCTGTTATTGCCCCAGGCTCTTCGGATAAAGTCATACACGGTGCTTATTGATTTATCGAATTTCTGCAATTCGCTGAATAACAGTAATAACACTAATGGTACCGCATACAGAGTAGTCTGCGTTATTATTATGGAAATCACCGTCGTAAGAGATTATATGAGCGTATCTTCTATCGTTCAACGTAAAATTACCGCGTCCGTCTGCCCACTTGTTTTCCCGGGATATTAAGTAATATCGAGCATCGTTAGGGTTGCTATACAAAATGATGTTCACCGTTAGCGGCGCGTTTAAACGAGGAATAGCGCAGGAAACAAGAGTCCGGCTTGCATCGTGATTTTCCTCGCGATATAATAACGAACGATAATTGCGCGAGAAAGGATTACAGCCGCCACTTTTCCGTACTGGATAGAAAATATTTATTTCATCGTGCATTCGACCGCACGTTACATAAATCATTAGATTTATGTAACGTTTTGTTTAATTTATGTAATTAAACATCATTTGCATCGTTATGCATTTCATATAAATTTCTTTGTTGTCATTTCCAATATTTTGTCATATACAGTATGACAAGTGACGTACAATATCTGACGAGTGTAATTGAATGTACAATATGACAAGTGATGTACAATATCTGACGAATGTAAATTGAATGTAACGTCTCGAACGTCAGACATCACTCGGGATATTTCTAATTTTCGTCCGAAACGTGAGTAAATCGACGTTGACTTGTGTATATTCACATGACAAATTTCATAGAGAGGATAAATGACTAAATGGGAAGTTCAATAACGGAGACGTGAATAAAGTACCTCTTGATGAATTTGAGACGAGTCGATATTGTGAAGATTTAAATAAAAGGCTAGCGGAAGTCTTCGCGGTTGATAGCAATAAGGAGTAAAAATAACACGGAATTTCTTGTCTGTGGATTAATTTCAAGCAATCTTTCATCGAAATTTGATTTACTTTTGTAAAGTACGATTGAAACTCTGATCTAGGTTTAATTCCATTATCCACAGTTAGCGAATAACAATTGACGAATGACAATCTGGTTGTTGTGATGCGGCGTCCCGCATAGTCGCGCGAATAAATAATAATCGTCGTTGCGGTTATCGATGGAATAAAAGTTGTATCGTCTCGTGTCGACTGAAAATAACTAGCACCGATGATCAATCAATCGTTTGCCCCGGGTAAACATTCGGAGAGCACCGATGTAATAGGAATAGCACTCGATCGATCTTGTTGCTGCTCGAACGATTCGGGGTTATAAATATCCGTCCGATATTCCGCCGGCCGGAAAAGTAGTCGGGTAAATAAAAGCGTGTTGTAATCCCGACATCATTATTTCGTTTGCCGAGATCGATCAGCGATCGTAATTGCAATATATACAGAATGCGACACTTCATATTTTATTCGTGCATTCCAATTTATATATTCTTTCAGAAATTTTCTATTTACTTTTTTTATTTAATTCCTTTTAAACCGAGTTTTTATTTTAAAAAGAAACGTGATCGCGCGCGGGAAAGAATTAATGCTTTTCGCGCGATTGTCCCAACTAATTTACCGCAACGTTACACCGAAATATTGCATTGTCACGCCGGTGTATTTTTACGAGTAATGAGTGTGATTAGAACAAACGCGGATAAACTACGTAATTGGATCGTATGCAAGCTTATTAAAACCATTTCGACAGTCAAAGTAGCGGTAACTCGATAACGATCACGTTTGCGCGAAGTAATGCAGATTAATTTATCCGGGGTTTAAGCTTCCATGCTTGTTAGCATACGTTCCATAAGCTTAACATTCGCCGTTGTTTTACGGTTCGTACGCGTCGCTAAGCTGAAACGCTAATTCTCCAGCTGCTCCAATGCGAAACGCACTATAGCTGTGTTGCGCGCGGAATAATGTAATAACGTGGAGTGTTGATAAAGAAAATATTTAAATATTTAAGACTACGTCTGTGTATGCGTGAGGCCCTAATGGACGTATATTCTACGTGGCACTTACTTCATTACTTATTGCCTTAATGAAGTATTAGAACGCGCTTTAAATAAATTATGCGACTCGTACTAGTTAGCATCGATATATCAGAAAGCGTAGGAAATGTACGCGAAAATCAATAACGCGTTTAAAATTTATTCAGTAAAACTTTTACCTGAATTCCAGTAATGAATATTGAAATTTAATTTGATTGATGACTAATAAGATATTTAAAGATTTACCGTGCCATTTCAGTTTGTGAACGTTAACTAATTTGACTCGCTAATCAATTGTATACAATTGATTAAAAATACATAACGCTTTTAACGAGGAACTCCATTTATTCCTCATTCACGCTCTTTGCAATATGTACACTAAAGATTACGCTTGATAGCACATTTCGATCGACTTTTTTTCACCTTCTTCGGCGACTGCTAGTCTGAAAGTTTATTAATACTTTTTCTTTCTTATCATTCCTTGTATAATAATGAACCGCGATATAATAACGATACAATAATGCGCCGCGACTCGACTCGCACGCGAGATAAAACTGATGTACCTACGTAGAATGAAATTAAAACAAAAGTGCCGGGAGACGCTCTGCGGCGGAATAATTAATTCTACCGCAGGTGAGCATAATTAATTCCAATTTCGCTAATAGGTCATCTCCCTTGGGAAGGTCTCCCGAGCCCTATTCGTCGTATGCTTCAACGACGATTTCTTCGATCTAATACGATCTAATGCGATTAAAGCGATCTGCGGAAATTATATAAAGAAAGCCACACGCTACGCGAATAAATACACGCGAACACTTCGCCCACGCGTCGTATTATACCAACGTTTACATTTGTGACAAAACGTGACGGCTGCGCATAATACATGTTCATGAATATAAATAAATTCTACGATATCGAGACATTTAAACGCACGCGTATATACAGGATACCTCAAAATTATCCCTCATCATTATACTTTACGTAGCGAGTACTTTTGAACTCAATGCGCTTCGTCGCATGAAGCTTCTTTTCGTAACATCAAAAAAGTGCACGAAACAATGTACAAAATGTGACATACATACACACATAATTACTAAAGGTATAATTATGTCCATGGAAATCGATAAAGGTCTGTTCGCATGCGATACGCAAGGATCCTGCCAACCGTTTCGGACAGGTCTGCAATTAGTTTTACCCGAATCCTCGAATTCTCGAACCACACTCGAGCGTGCAACGCGGACACACGCAACCGCATACGCTTATGCATGCCGTGCGGTAAACTCCGCCTGCACACAAAAGCGCGTGTTTCGCACACACAGGCCAGTATTAAACACACACACACACACACACACACGTGCGCGCGCACGCATACATACGTACATTACGTACACACTTGGCCGATACAACACGGGTAAGGTAGCTTGTCAGACAGGTATTATATGTAATGCCGCGGTTGTGGTTGTCGTCGGGTTAAACTACATCGTGACTCTCCCCGGCTTGCCTCTTCCCTCTTCCACTCTTTGTCCTTACCCGTCTCTTTCTCTCCCGCTTTTTCCCTTTCTATCTTTTCTCCCCGTCCTTTTCTCGTATGTTCTTCGTGTTTTTCCCCTCTTCTTTTCTCCGCAGCACCAAAGGTCCACTTTATGATCGTTCTCTCTCTCGAAGGCGGTCGAATCGAGTAGCTGTTTTTCACCGCTGGATCCCCTTCGCGAAGTAAGGATAAATGAACGGCCATTATGTGAAAGGAGCCAAACGCTTCCACGTCAAAAATGAGAAATGGAGTTTCAAAGTTTTCTAAAGGGAAAAATGTGCTTCCTCCGCCGTGACGGTAATTCGTGGGATTCTAATGTAAAGTTTAATCTACTTAATAAACGACTACCTTTTGAAATGTAAGTGCCTTGAGTTTGGAGTAGATAAAACTGGCGTTTGGTACTTTTTACATAAAAATGCGTCAAAAGCGTGCATTTACGCGCATGCTTTTAACAGCTGTTTTTTTTTTCGTACCTTTAAATTTGCACAAGAGGAAACAAACAGATGTTGAACATGGATACACGCGTATAGATAACATATTACGTATCCGGTAAAATTACTTTTAATTAGAAATTAATTTTAAGCGGTGAGATTATATCGAATGATACACGAGAGGAAACGTTTGTAGAGCATGCAACGCATTAAATAACATTAACATAAGTTATTTTTTTCTGGAGCGATATTATTCCATTCGAATTGACGTATGGATTAGATCTTGGAAGCATCTGTGAGACTGCTGCCGTTCTCTTTCCCTGCTTTGTTCGCCATCAAAAGAACAAACGACGCGGGCGAAGCTAGACACGAAAGGGAGTTCCTAAATGGCCGTCCATAATGGCAGATTAGGAAGTCCATAAATTCGTCGAATTCCCAATTGAATGGCCGACCAATCTGTCCGAGCCTGCCATCCATCCAAGTTTTATTACTTTCGTCGTTCGCTGCTGATATCCTGCTGCTACATCCTCTCTCCTTTCACCTCCCATCCTCCTCCCTTCGCTTTCCTCCTCTCGCATCCCTATAACTCTTCCATCGCCCTTCATCCCTTTTTCCCTCTCTCTCTCTCTCTCTCCTTCTCTCGTTTCGCTCGGCTCGCCCCGTCTTCTTCTACCTCTTTTCATCTCCTTGTTATTCCTCTTCTCTTTACTCTTCGGCCGGTTCCATCTTCGACTCCCGGCGAGACACGAGAAAAAGATACTAGAGGGAGAGAGAAAGAGAGAGAGGGAGAAAAAGAGAGAAGAGCTTCTACCAGCGTGTTATTATCGGCGAAAGAAATAAAACAGCGACGGAATCTCGAGCACGTCTGTTCTGGTTTCGCGGCTGCTGCCTCTTCGCGCCGCTTTACTTTATAGCAAATTTATCCGTTCTGCCTTCCACTTCCGTTCCTCCGAGACTTCTCGCCTCCGTCGCGATCGTGATTACGTTTAGAAATGTAATAGTCGCGTAACGAGGAAATCTTAATAACGTACGAACGGTTCCCGGAAATCTTGGGAACCCTGAAACACATTTACAGACTTTACAGTTTTACTTTATAGAAGCGTGCATTTTTACAATTAAGCGAGAAAAACAAGATTTTATCGTCTATCTTCTCTCTTGAAGCTTAATTTGCCAGAAGCTCTTTACCGTCAGTCTTTAATCTTTAAAGAGGAATAAGTATTCACTGACATTTTCGAGGAAGAACCGAACTTCAAATTGATCAAAGCGTCTGGCATTCGGCGATCTCGCCGACAGTCATGCATTTCCACGATATATGTCAAGCGCAAATTGAATTTGTCGATTCGTGTCCTTCCATTTTAAGACCCCCATATCTCGTGATTGCCATTATCACGCTTAACGAGACACGTCGTCGATCCGTTCATAATAGGTACGTTAAGATCCCCCCTGAGAAAATTTTCCCGGGAAGCGAGCGATTAAGAAGGCGGGCGATTTCTTTCTCGCGTGTACGCGAGCCACGCGCTCGGTAATTACGTAAGGCATTCGACACGCGTGGATAAGCAAACGAAGTCAAACGAGTTATATTTGCACGCCGCGCGCGCGCGGCGACGATGACGACGACAACTCGCGGCGTGCCGCGTCGCCCGCCCTCCGTCGATCGGCCCCGATTTACATCTCCCGCTTTATAAACGCGGCACATTAATAATTCCGCGAAGCTAACAGGTTAATCTCCGGCAATAAATGTCATACTCGCGAATGTGTAATTATGCGTGCGTGCGCGTGTAACTAATGACCGCCGATCGGCCGACAGAAGTACTAAACCGCCGATAACGTGTATCGCGCAATAACACGCATTTTCGTTGCGTGTTGGCGTCCGCAATGTGGTCACCTTCAGTCACCAAGAAAGTAAACTTTTTTATCCAAATTTTATTTTAATTTAATATTTTTATTTTAATACTAATCTTTCGTTCCAAACTTATTGTTTATTCTTTCAAGCGTTTCGGTAAACAAATTAAAAAGAAAGAATAAAAATTAAAGTTGCTTTATTGATTAAGCTATTTAGTACGAAAACACAATTTTCATAATTTTGGAATTACTCTGCTTTCGTATTTTGATTCTGACGTTAATTGTAGTAGTTAAAACCAAAGAATTTATTTTGTCGAAGGATTTATATCCATGTTTAAGAATCTGATCCGTGTGATATCTCATGAGCACGTTCCGGATATCTTGTACTCTTGTACAGAAAAGCATTACGCGAGATTGTGAGAAGGCTGCACGAACGAGCCACTAATACAATTACAGGTACCACCGTGAGCGAGGTGTATATCGTAAAGGCGTCTATCTCCCATCGGACCTGGTTTTGTCGATGTCAGGGTAGTTTAGTTGGATCACAGAGACGTTGATGAAAGGATGCTTGTCGGAGACGCGACAGGGCGGGCACGGAGGAGGAGACGGGAAAGGAGAAGGATGAGAGAAGAGAGAGAAGCGAGAAGGGGAGAAAGAGAGAAGTCTATCTCTCTCCCGTGGAAGGAAGCTAGAGTTATACAGCTTGTTATCGATCTTCGGAACATCTCTCGCTTCACCTCGGCGGAATCTGCTCTTGCTCCGTCTTAGGTCTCCTCCTCTTACAATCTGCCCTTTCTATCTCGCCTACTGGATGTCGCTTCTTGCCGATACTGCAGGCTCTTTAACGAATTCGGAATATCTGCTCGTTTGTAAAAATTGGATGATAGATATTATCATAAAAATAGATTTTTGAACTTTTTAGTTCTCGCGTAAATAAGAATTTCTATTTACAAAATTAAAATATAATTTATGGAAGTTCTTTAACATATTAATTAAATTTGCATTCAATAAAAGATCGGTGCTATATTGCTACAAAATAAAATTAATATCTATGTGTTCCGTATATATTACTTCGTACATATTTATCGGATTATGTGACACAATAATATCGACATTTGTTGCAAATTTCACGAAGAATCTTATACAATAAGTTAAATGTCGGGAAGAAAAGACGCGACTTCTAGGACGCGTATCTTTTTCCACTTCTTCCATCTGCAGGAGATCTTGAATACATCTCGTTTCTGAAAGACCTTCGCAGTCGCGACTGCGAGCAGCTCTCTGAAGCCGAAAGAAAATCCACTTATTTCCAGACTGATCTCGGTCGATGTTGTCTCCGGGCGCCACAGGCGACCGCCATTCGGGGAGGACAAATAACGCTGCCCCGTGATTTCACGTTTCGCCTGGCAGCTGCATCGCTTCGTTCCGCTTCGTTCTGCTTTGCGGACTTTATCGAGCGCGCGATATCATCGGTATATCATCCGACCATGTTGCAACTATTAATCCCTCCCCCTCCTCCACATAACATATAGTCGGATATTTCCAATATTATTTTTAAAATACAATATTTAAAATAAAATTTATGGATGATTCCTGTATTATATTTGAAAATGTCCAGTATTAAATTTTGTTTTATTTTGTTTTACGAGTGCTCATCTGGCACACTACGATAAAAAATTATCGTGTTTTTAATTCGGCGATCGCACGGCGAGCAAATGCTATAAATAATATGTCAAAAACTCGCTGGTACTTGTTTTATCTTTGCGTTTGTTGACGCGATTTTTCTCCACTAAAATCCGTCAAAATCGGATTAGACGTGAAATGCGCACGCTCTCTCGAAATTTAATGCTTCTCTCGGCACATCGATAAACGAGGCACGCTCGAGTCTCGGAAGAGACTTCCGCTGTGACGAGTTTTCGGTGCGAGGAGAAATCCCGCTCGTGTACCCGAAAGCAATCTCTCGTTTTAGAGCAACGACCGCGATTGTCGTCGCTCAGAGGGCGGCTAACACCAGACGTGATTTCACGTGACAGCTGTTATAACGACGCGGAGCCAAGAGAGCTCTTCCCCGGCTTCGAGATATCGCCGCAACGCGCGATATCGCTTGAGAAGAGATTAACTCGTCGTTTTACTGCGCGACAGCGCGGCTTTTCCTCCTCGTCCTCCGTGCGGTTCCCCGGGTTTCCTTCGACCGCGACCGCAAATCTCCTGCTTCGGAAAAGAGCCCTTTTATCGTCCGCCGGCTTTCAGGAAGAGGAAACCCGGGTCGGTGACGGCGACGCCCGCGTCTCTTCGCGGCAAGCGAGCGACGGACAAATAATGCTTGGATATGACTTCGGCGAGCAGCTGCCGCGACCGCAATCTCTTTGCGAAACGCGCGATTATTCGTTTACCGTATCGCGGAAGATTCTATTAACTCCATGAGAAGACAATCGCGAGGCGAAACTCGAATGTGAAACTCGAAGATGAATTCATTCGATAGCTATTATCATGTAAGAGAGCCGGAGGAAACATCGTAAGAGATGACACGAAAGATACAGTTGATTCTTTCATTCTTCATGTAACACAATTGCATTCTTTTTCGACGGCACAGTTTCAATAGTAACAGTTATACTACGAGTTTGTTCAAAGTAAAATGGGTATCGACGTGAAACCGAAAGCCTCTTCAAATTATTAGAAGGTAATTTGGTCATTCCGCGCATTCGGCCGGCGTTAAAGTTCAGAAAGGGTAAAAGAAGAAAAATAGAAGAAATCAGCGCTAGTTCGGAGGGACCGGACGGGGGAAAACGAGGCTTGTGTCAGGTTGCCACGAAACGGGTGGAATGAAAAGGCACATGACCGGGGTGAGACGCGCGGATTTATCATCATCCCCCGGTGCTCGCCCATATACGTTTATCTTTCGCGGCAAATGGGAATGACGTCGATGCGCGAGGGGACGACTCAATCAACCAAAATGCCCCCGAGGTTTCTGCCGCGCGGCCGAGAAGGAAGGGAGAAGAGAAACAGAGCGAAACGAGGGGGCACGCCGCGGGTTGGAGAAAGAAACAACGAGACATCTCGTCTCTCGCCCTCGAGACGGGAGAGAAAAAGAGCGAGACGTGTGTCTGACAGATGGAGGAGAAACACGGGTGTCATGTGGCTTTTAGGAACTTCGGTCGCCTTGGAACTTCCGCTGTTTTTATTGTTCTCTTTGTGCGCGCGCCTCTATTTTTTTCCCCCAGGTCGCCGCGCCGCTCGCTCCTTTATTTTCGGTTCTCGATTCACGATCCGAGTCCGCGAAGGGAACCTCGCAGATGCAAACGACGAGGCTCGTTTCGAGGCGATCTTCCACGGACGTTTTCATCCCGGACGGAGGTATCTATTTTTAAACGATACCCCATCGGGAGAGAATTGCCTCCCGAAGAAAGAGTTAATCCGAGCGATGAAAATAAAAGAATCTTTTCTCGTCGTATGAACTCAGCCTCATCCTCCGGCCGGAGTATTACGCATTTAAATTATCTTTTCTCGGTCAATTTTAACGGTCTCGTCGTTTCAAAAGAGCCAATTCTCTTAGATTTCTTTCTTTTTTTAAAGCCTTACAATTAATACTTTCACGACATGAAGAGCCGGACGTTCCAAGAACAACGTTAATGTGAAACTATCCCTTTCACTCGCTCGCAGATCACGTCGCTCGTTCCCCCGAAGCTTTGACATTTGAATCTGGTGCGGCGCCCCGTGGTGCCAATTCGATTTACGCCGATTCGACTCTCCCTATTACGCGAACGCGAAAGTAATTTAACCGTGCACTTTGTGTGGAACACGGGAGTTCCGCGGCCGGGAACACCTGATGCAGAATCATCGTCGAGATCACCTGCAAACGCGCCGCGTTTTCTTGCACGTGCACGGGCGAGATATTTTCAATTAGCGGCGCTGATCGCGCAAGAACGAAGAGGAAAGAAGGGAGACAGATGCGAGTTAGCTCGTCACAGGTTGCCACGAAACTTATTACGCGATGAAACTGCTCGAGGGGCCCCCGGGGGTTAAAACCGCCGTATTTTAGGACCGGTTTTTCCCTCGCTCGTAGCTTTACGCGTTGTTCCGTCAGCGAAGCGATATACAGCTGTATTTCTTCGTTGAACACGCGAGATTCTCGTCGCCTTCTTTCCTCTTCACCTATTTCTTTCGCTCGACACCGAATCACTTTGAGCGTTGCGCTAAGTTGCGGCATGCATAAGTTTTTTTTTTATCAGAAATTGCTGATAAATGAGAGGAATGCACGACTGTTTAGATTTATTATTTCTACAGTAGTATATATAAAATAATGTCACACAACAAATATAAATGAACAAAATCTTAACATCAATTTATGTTATTTGGAATCTATTTTATGGAGATTCGAAAAAAAAACAATTCTTTAAAATTTAACAAATTATACGCAAAATTGCCGTAAAGAACCATATCGAGTCCAATAACAATAACTAAGTGAAAACATAGATATTTTACTTATTTATATAGCAGAGATCCCACAGCAGATTTAGAAATTATAAACGAGCTTGTTGATTTGTTTCAAAGTTGTCAGTATAAAAGGCAATTACGGGGCTCGAAAAATCGCTTCTACCGATCATAACAATGACGACGTCCTTTCTATTGCAGGTGTGCTAGTGGTGAACGTTACGTGGCGGGGTAAAACGTACGTCGGGACCCTGTTGGACTGCACGCGTCACGATTGGGCGCCGCCACGTTTCTGCGATTCGCCGACCAGCGACCTGGATGCCCGCACGCCTAAGGGTCGCGGTAAACGCGGCCGTGCCGCGGCCAACTCCACGCCCGGCAACGACCTGAGCAACTTCACGGAGACGAGGAGTTCCGTGCACAGCAAGCTGCGCAACGGCGGCAAGGGTCGTCGGGGCGCGCAGGGTTCACCAGCGGCCAGCCCGAGTCCGGCGGCATTTGTACCGCCGCGGCCGGATCCGGCGGCGAAGCGGAAGTCTCGCGGGCCCGAGGAGGAGCAGGACAAGAACAAGCGACGGGCACCGCCGCCGACGCCGCCCAGCGGCTCGCCACCCGCTAGTCCAGTGTTGCTCGAGTGTCCCGAGCCGAACTGCAGTAAAAAGTACAAACACATCAACGGGCTCAAGTATCACCAGAGTCACGCACACGGTTCCGCCGACGACGACGATACGAAGGAGGGCATTACAAGTATGTCGGAGAACGACGAGAGCAATATCGAGGCACCGAGCCCTGCTACACCAGTAAAGTCGCCTGCGGACAAGCCCGAGGGAACGCCGGTGAGAGCGGTGAGTCCGCCGGCGGCGGGACTGCCACCGGAAACGCCGCCGCCGCCCCCGCGGGTCCCATCGCCCAGCATAGAACCACCCACGCCTGTGCTCGCGGACAAAAGTATTGTCAAGCCAGGCGTACTCAGGTTCGGCCAGGACGATCTGCCAGCACCCACTTCTACGGCGCCATCGAGGCAACAGCAGCAATCTGTGCAACAGCAACAACAGCAGCAGCAGCAACAGCAGCAGCAACAACAACAAAATCAATCGTCGTTAGGCTCGTCGAACCCGCCCCAGAGTCCCAGTCCGCATCCCAGTCAGTCCCCCAGGCCCGTGCCTTCACCGCATCCAAGCACGAACATCCCCCAACCCCTCAATATACCGCAGCCACCACAGCCGTCTCAGATGCAACAGTCGCATCAATCGCAGAATTCTCTTCTGCAACAAGCGCAGCAGTCGTTGCAACAAGTCGGCCAACCGCCACAACAACAGCTACAGCCTGGCGTTGGCAGCCAGCAACAGCAACTGCAGTCATCGGTTCAACAGCAACTGCCGCCGGCGCATCAGTTGCAAACGGTGCAGCATCCTCTGTCGGCTCAACTGGGCCAGCCCGCGCAGGCTCACGTGGTGCAGCCGTCTGGATTGCAGCAACAGCAACAGGCCAGTCTACAAAGCATAGCCAGTCAGCACGCAGGTTTACAGAATCTTGCGAGCCAGGTGTCGCAACAAGCAGCGGGTTTACAGGCGGCACCGCCACCGTCAAGTCATCCGGGTCAGGGTGTACAATCGCACTTGCAACAGTACCCGACTGCGGTATCGTTACATGCCGCCGCGGCAAAGATGCCGCAGTTCAAAGTAAAACCTACGGCTGCGCTAATGCCGGAACAGGACAAGAGCAAGACAAGCGTGGACGCGCGCGTTTCCAAGCCGCAGGGCTACAAGAAGAAATCGCGAAAATCGCCTGGCGGCAGCCCGCACCCATCGCCCCTCGAGGCGCCGATCGTCGATTCGGCGCGTGACGACGTACAAAGCCCGGCCTACTCGGACATATCGGACGACGCGGCGCCGGTGCTCGAGGCCGAACCGGTGGACAAGTCCAAGCAGAGTCAGGAAAAGGACAACAAGGCCACGGCGCCAGCGCATCTGCCCGCGCACTTCAGTATGTACCCGTACTATGGTCAGTCACCTTATCTGGTGTCCAACGTTTCGGACAGCAAGCCGGTGGTAGACCAGAAGCCGAGCGATCTTACGCCCAAGCAGGAGATGAAACCGCTTAACATACCGCAGATGCCTTCGATGGCGAGCTTACAGAGCGTCGTGTCGGAAAAAGAGAAGAAGGAGCTAAGTCAACCGGTACCGCAGCCGCAGCAGCAGCCGCACTACTATGGCGGTTACGGTGGTTATATGCCGCCAGGCTATGCCTACCAGCCACCGCAGCCAGTCTCGCAACAGCAACAGCAACAACAGAGTCAGCAGTCGCAGGACCAGGAGCCGCATGAGCAAAAGGCCAAGATTAAGCAAGAGCCACAGCCACAGCCGAGTCTGAAAGACAAGCAGCACGAGAACCATCAGATACTGAAGGAGAGCATCGAGATGAAGAGTCAGATGAGTCCGTACCACGTTTACCACAGCTCGCAGAGTCAACGAGCGGCACCGCCGCCACCTCCTCCGGGACCTGTTCAAGACGACAGAAGGTATTACCTGTATCCGAGTGAACAAAGGAGAAAAGAGGAAGCAAATAAACAGAGCCAACAAGCAAAGGCACCACCGCCCAGTCCGAAACATCAGCCGAAGCAGGAAAAACCACAGGATCTCGGAAAGAGCGAAGACTCAAAGAGCAAGCAGGAGGGCGTAAAGCCGACGATGGAAACTCAGGGACCGCCGCCGCCGCCTACCTCGCAGTACGCTTACATTCATCCCAGTTACATGCAGCCACAACACTACGGTGCGCTGCCATTCGATCCGGGTCACCCGGTCTACCGCGGCCTCAGCCCCATGCTGGTACCCGGTCCGTATTCGAGTAACCCCTATCTCCACCAGCTACCTAGGTATCACGCGCCGGAGGACCTCAGTCGGCCACCCGGCGGCAAAGCGCTGGACTTGCTCCAACATCACGCCAATCAGTATTACTCGGCGCACAAGATACACGAGCTCCAGGAGCGCGCGCTCAAGTCACCGACGCCCAAGACATCCGCGGCGTCCGCCAGCCCGTCTTCGGCGGGCCCGACCCCTGCCCGGCCCCCTAGCGGCCCGCCTACGTCGGTTGCGGGCCCGGGCCCACCGCCGGGCCAGGGTCAGCAGCCGTCCGGCAAGCAGCAGGGTCAACCGGGTAGCCAGCAGCAGCAGCAAGGCGCGGTGGATGCCAGCGGCGGCAACCTCGGCAAGGACAACAGATCGCCGCCTCCACAGCGACACGTGCACACGCATCATCACACTCACGTGGGCCTAGGGTATCCCCTGTTGACGGGGCAGTATCCCGCCCCCTACGGAGGTAAGCCTCTCGTCAGACCCTGACAGTAAGGCGACCCGCGGGACCCAGTGAAGCGAGAACCAGAGAGAACGAGAGAGAAGCATGAGCGTAATGTCGTGAGAACGAACGCATACGTGCATTAGGACCGTTTTCGTTGCGTGTCGTGGGCGTGCCGCGTTCTCTGGTGAACTCTAAGGACGGATGACGACGATGCGAGTCGAAAGCGTGATGAGAGGTGTCGAGCGTTCGAGCGTTTGCGATAGACCGCGTTTTGCGAACGACGAAGCTGAACTTTCAGGATCATGCGCTTAGACTCGAAGGTGCGGTGCGTTTGCGATAATGCGGTAGATCGCTGAGACATGAACTCGGTAATTCGTAGGTTTTTTATTAAATCTTGAATTCTTCGAAATGACACCGTGAACGAAATTAACAGCCGGCCTCTAAAAACATTTTAAGTGTACGACGCGATACGAATTGTAAGTGCGTTTTAAATATATGCGTTTGCACGCTGACATATGTTTTCGGCGCGAGGTCGAATTGGACAGTACAAAAACGACTTCGACGACGAGTAAGAAACGGCGAACAGCCAATTTTAGTTTCGAGATGAATCCGGACAAATGTCCGACAAAAACGGGTAAAACTCGGCCAGGTATTATTTAGAGCCTGAGTGTCTAAACCGTACACCATATTGGTGCATAAAAAATTGAGAAGAAAGAAAAAGGAAAGAAAATTACTTGTGGATCTTGATGTGCAACAAGGAACTCGCGTGGCAGGAGCCCTCTCCGTTCGAGAGTCGATCCACGCGCAGAGTCTCCGCCGAGGTACTATTTTATTACCAGACCAATAAGAGACGCGCTTCTTCTTTTGTACAAAGGCAAAAATATTAAAATGTGTGAATATCGATTGAACCTCTTCTATATGGGTCCCGCGTTGAAGACCCGAACGACAATTGTAATTAATTTATCTTCGATTGTACATTCTGCGGGCGCGGTTCGCTCGCGCTATAGCGTTGCATTTTTTTGATCATATATATATATATATCGGTCGCGGAGTTCGTGCACGTTCTCTCTCCAGTACGGATTTAAAATATCAATTTACCGTGAAAATTCATTCTTCAGTTTTAGTATTAAACACTTTAAATTGAGAACTTATGATGTAAAGCTTGATTTAAACGTAAGAGAAGATTTTCTGTTTGAATGGCATTTGCCATTTCATTCATTAAAATTTTTCAGTCTTTTAAATTGACTTGCAATCCAGAAAAATACTTTCGAGATATTCTGTTCAGCGTCGCCAATGTCCGTAGTTGAGAGAAAGCGTACGACATCCGAAACATTCTGTATATCTATACATATACGTATGTAACGAGTCTCGTAGCGACGAATTGAATATTTTGGAAATATTGAAGTATAACTGCGGCCGTGTGTAGATTAGCCATGTAAGCTGTGTACCGCAAGTAGGGCGCAAGTAAGGATTAGACGTATAGTTCAGACTGTGATAATTATTTATCGTGCTTCTTTCCGGAACGGAAGAAAAGTTAACAGGATTTTATGGGCGAGATCACCCGGCTGCGGGTGATAGGCACTCGCATATAATAGTAACGATGACGCTAACGACCTCATCGAGCTTGATATGGATATCGATGCCAGCGCTAATGTTGATATTGATGGTATGCGCGAGGAATACAGTCTCTATTGGAACGTATAAATTAAAAGGTCTAGATGCCAAAAAGAATGTTATAGCTTAAAGAAAGTGTTATTTTTAACGAAATCCATGCTTCTCATCGTTAAAAATTGTTAAATATTCAACGATAATGATAACTTTATTTGCAAACTTGAAAAAGAATTTAGTAATTTTATGTCCTAAAGTCGCGAATATTGATACGTATAATGTTATTGATACTCGGCATAGAAAAAAAAAGATTATTTTCAAGTTTACCCCGTAAATCTTAAAATTTTGGCATTTAGACTCTTTAATTTGCAACGTCCTATCTTCTTATGAGCGCGATACGTATTCGCGTTCGCATCCATGTATGTATCCTTCGTTAGACCTCGGTAGTCTTCCACGAAAGCTTCTTTTGCAGTAAAATAGTCGTCAGGACCTTATAGTTTTGATTTTTGCGTTTAGTCGCGAGTGGAGTATGGTTTTTGTTACGAGAACGTCGTTTGCGATTTGTAAAAATATCCTCTTCTTTTATTATCTATTGAAAGCAGATTTCTCAGATTCCAAAGTGTCTTTGATATTGATAACTTTCAATGTTAACGAACTATGTGCTTTTGGAGAGTGATATTTCCCCTTATTTTTCTTCTCGCCTATTTTTTTCTTTTCTTTTACATCTCGAGGATCAAAGTACAAAGACACGTTTATTGAAAATAACAGAAATACGATACAATGTTCTCAATATCTTGGAATCAAAACGCGTAATCCGGTTTTTCGAAAGAAATAGAAACAAGATATAAATTTAGATTTTTTTTAGTTTTTTTTTTAAACGTTCAGTTTTGCATTGTCAGATTTTATTTCATTGTTATTGTTACTATTACGACGCCTCACGTTGACGACGTTTTCGTACGCAAAAAGCGGTCGCCAATCAGCGAACTTAATCGACCAAGTGGTACGCTTATGGAGCCAACACTGCCAGGACTTTCGCGTGAACGAGGGAAGTCCGCAATCACGCGACTAGGGAATGCATTGTAGGCGCGAGATCATTGAGACAAAAGCAAGAGCGAGAGAGATAGAAAAAAAAAACGATCGCTTAGGTACACGCCAATTTGTATGCTTTCCCACCACTTCTCACACACACACATATCCGTCGTCATTTTCCTTCGAGTAGTGATGGAAGTAGCTCTATGTTTATACATCTCGAAATATACGGGTTTTTTCCTCGAGGTCGGGAGGACACGATGCGTTTCCTGGAGGATTGCACTCGTTAACGATCGTCTCGAAAATCCAGGCTCGAAAAGAACTACTTGTCAGTGTGCGATTTTCACAGCCATGATAGATACACTTTCTGCTGCGTCTTACCGTAATTCGTCAGATAAGAAACTTAACAATCAATTGTCGTCAAGATTTAGGGGCATTAATAGCGACATCGAGCAGTTTACATATAACAGTTAAAGATTGAATCGTGTAATATTATAATTGAGTAATACAGTGAAAATGTTTTAGTTAATACAAAGAGAAAGTTCCATTTTCATCTGGAAATGATACTTTCTCTTTAATCACACATCATACTTTATCATCTTTTATTCTATTATTATTTTAATGTCTTGAGTTCGTACGTCTCAAGTTGTTTCATATTATGATATCACAAACGATCGGTAATCAATGCTCCTCAATTATTCTTGGACTTACCATGCCCACTGAATAGCCGTTTAATCGCTGACGCTTCCTCGTTTTCTCACATAGAAGTAGTGTCAGGTGTTTCATTCTTCGACCAAATCTTCAATCTCTTCGCGATTCGCAGTAAATGCAACACGATCTCGTATTGCGTAGATACAAATCAATCGCACTGATGGGGAAAGCTGTTTTCTCAGCTGATGGAGAATCTTGGTTTCTTCCCTCTTGGTCTCAGAATACGCTTCGAGTTAGATCTCGTTTTCGGGTGCCGCGGGTCGCCATCATTCGAACAGCAAAGCAACAGCAACAGCTGGAAAGCAAACGCGCGCGTTTAGTAGGTGCTCCAGAGTAATCGTGACGAAACATTAATGGCCTGCTGTCTCTCTGTGTGTGTTGCAGCGGCAGTGCTGGCGAGTCAGCAGGCCGCCGCGGTAGCCGCCTCGGTGATCTCGCCATTCCCGCCCAAGTGACCCGCGGCCCCCGCCCCCGTCCTGCCCGGCGGAACCGCCGGGGGCAGCTCCGCCACACAGGCCCACCACACGCATCCGGCGGCGGCGAGCGGCGCGCCCGGTGCGGGACACCCGCACGGCACCGCCGCCGGCGGCGGCAGGCAGCCGTAGGAGGCATGGACACGAGCGAACGAGCGGTGTAGCCGACACTGAGCAGGGGTGCCGCGTGTATTTTTCATGCTACGTTGTACGGCTGGATTAGGACCAAGGTGTAACCAGTAAAGAGAGGCTGACGACGGCCGGATTAGGACCAAGATGTAGCTGGTAAAGAGGCCGAGGTGTTCTTTACCTGCTCTGTGCCGCCCGTTCTCTCGATGTCAGTCGAAGTTGGGAATCTGGGAGAGCTAGTTGAAACGTTAGGACCACGATGCGACCAAGATGACGGGTGACGGTGTTCTTTTCAACAACGGCCCAAACTACTTGGGATTGAAGACTAGATGGGACCGAAGACTGGCTGAAATATTAGAACCATGGGGGTGGTGGCCAAGTAAAAGAATGGTAGTGTTCCATGTGGTGTGTTATTCACTTGCTCGATAACGCTAACCGGAACTTTAGAGCGATGAGATGCGGGGTGCTCTATGCGGTTTATTCGTGCCCTTGCGAACTGGATTGAACTAGGAATTCTAGATACACGAATAGTAAATCATGAATACTGACGCTATTATAGGTTTGAATGAAATCAAGGAGACTGGTGGATCACGGAAGATCTACGACTTTCCAAATCAGGCGTAAACGTGGAAAGTACTATATACCGAAAGCGTTATAACGAATAAAACGCGGTGATTGTCCATTTTTAGCGTGACAAGCGTTGCAACTCGCGGTTCCGTCAAATCCGGGGGGAGAGGGAGGCAGTCCCTTATCAATCCCACGCGCACATAACAATTTCCCATGCTCGGCGACAATAGTGACGCATGGCTTTTGAATTTAAATCGCACACGTGCGAGGATCGAGGAAACGCTTATTGATCAACCGCCACGAGTGATTTTCCATTAGTAAACATGGCCTCGCGATACAGTACGGCGAGTTCTGGCGAAATTGGAGGCCTCGATAAACTCGGAAAACCGATGAATTAGTCCATTAGATATACCGAACATTGTATTTCAGATAATAGGGAGAACGAAAGGGCAAATCTCGCGTTAAGGGCGCACGCTAGCAAGCGCTAGTTATTAGTCATGTAATATTACATTTAAAAATATCAGGCCACTCATAGAAAAGACTTAAATAATATCTTTTTGAAATCTTATTGAAATATTTCAAAATGGCTTAACCATCACATCCTTTACTCACAACCTTTAATTTTCTAATAAACCTCATAAAATCGAGACATGAGGGGTGAGAGATCGAACCCGGTATCCATTAATTGTAAATCAACATGGAGCCACACGTTACCCCTAGAAAGTACTATATGAATTTAGAGGGTGAGGAAAGTAAGAGACTGAACTCGATCCGACACACAAATACGTTGTCCATTCTCGGACAGAGCTGTTGATGATTAATCTGTTGAACTGATCGCGGTAGGCTCGACGAGACGATCGTGAGGGAGCAATCCTCCGGCTGTATCGAATTATTGGACCGATGCTCGCGCGACAAGAGGACGATTTTCCTCCTTACGCATCCCCCGAGTATCGTGAGGCACCTCCCACGGTATGTCCATTGCGGATCCACGATCTTCGTGCAGACGAAACCAGCTTGCTGGATATCCTTCTTCGTGTACATAGTGTATATCTAAGGAACACGCGCCGCATAATGTACAGACGCCTTCGGCTAGTGTAAGAATAAGCGACTGGGAGCTCGATCTTAGCTCGTAGATAACCTTCTGACAGATTTTGAGGGGTACGAGTTACCTCGTGAGATGTCCTCGAGCAGGATCGAGTGAGAGATTGCCTCGTTTCGGTGTGGACTGGGCTCGCTCAGTCCCAAAGTCTCGTTGATTCCTCGCTGACGTCTGCTGACCCTGGTAACGCTCGGTTTCTCTTTTCTTTCTAGCGTTCGGATCTAAAAAGATCTTGCCCAGGTAGGACCGTAGCTCGGAATGAGACGGAGAATTGCAGATCTGGGAAGTATTGACTGAGAGGTAGCGACATTCGGTAGTCGGGATTCGAAGTTAGGACAAGCCAAGAGAGGTCCAGTCCATCCTACCGAGACGAGGCGTGGGAGATACGCGACGACTCGGTTGCGAGGAAACAGGCGTCTCGTTAGACTGAAGCACGCGAGGACGGACGGCACCGTCGACGTTCTCGCGTCCGCGGGGCCGCGCTGGCAAAAAATTACGGGGAGCGTGGATTTAATGCGTGCCGGGTGCGAGCGCGGCTCCGCCCCCGACTCTCAGACTCGAGCGTGTATGTCGAGATGGAATTTTTATCGAGCATAGAGAAGCTTAAGAGCGAGCGAGCGAACGCATGTAGACGTGTGCGTGTGCATATATATGTAAGAGAGAGAGAGAGAGAGAGAGAAAGAGGTAAAAAAAATATGTAACGATTATATATAGGGTATACAAGAGAGATGTAAGAGAGCGAATCACGTGCGTCGACTGCCTTGTACAAGCATAATGAATGCATGCATGTGTGGATGCGGGTGCGTGCGTATAGATTCCGTATCGATGTATTTTATTGTAAAGAAATAAGACAAAGAATTTAGGTGCGCAGACTTCGATTTTTGTAGAGAAATTGTATAACTTGCTGATAACTTATCTCTTAGGGAAATGAAGAATTCATGATTGTGTGTTGACCGATCGCAAAATGCCGATAACGCGACCAGAGCGAACTCGTCCTCGAGGCATGAACGATTTATAAAGACGAGTCGTGAGAGGACGACAAAAGAAGAAAAGAAAAACGAGGCGACACGTAATGCGTTGATTCTAAATAATTAAGTGGCGTTAAGTGACTGTAAATTCGATGCTAGAACGCTATTTGTTTACTAAGGTAATGGTAGCCAGTGATGCGCGATAAAGCTAGGGGGAGAAAAAGGGGGAACGGAGGGTCGGAGGAGGGGTGCAGAGGGGCGAGATCCAGAGAGTGGGTAAATAGGAGGAGCGAGGCGTATAATTACGTATGCATATGCAACTATATATATATATGTATCTATAAACTACATAATGTTTGTTCAGTAACTACTATCGTCATCCATTTTATATATATTATGCGATTATTGATTATTAATTATATTATTTTATTACTATCGTCAGTGTGACGTAAGGTAGAGAGAGAGAGAGAGAGACAGAGAGAGAGAGAGAGAGAGAGGAGAGAGAGATAAATGGAAGAAAAAAAGAAGAGGAGCGGTGCGAGAAATTTTATCGGGCAGCGTTTCGCAAATGCCAAATCAAAAGATACGGCGGCCGATGATGCGTTTCATATAGCAGGGGAAAAAAAAAGAACATATTTAATAAAACGAAGGAATGGAAGAGGGACGGGACAAAACGCAATGCATCCATTTTTGCCGAACCTAAGCGAAACCGCGATAGAGAAGCGCGCGCGCGCACTTATGAGAGGGTGTACGTATACATGCTTTGTGTATGTGTGTATGCGTGTTCCATGTGTTGGTGCATGTGTGTATGTTTGTGCGTACATGTGAATGAGTGAGAGAAATAAAAAGTGATCCGCCTCAGTTTTAGTGGGGCGCCGAGCGGACGAAGGGATGGGCTTTAAAAGAAATAAATGCTGGTGCTGCTCTGTGATTTTTGTAAAAAAAAAAAACATAATAAAAAGAGAGAACGGACTCGAAAGAAGGAAAGAGATAGCAAGAGAGTACACGAAACGATCGAGGGACCCGATATTCTGGGATCTCCATGAGCATAAAAAAAAAACAAAAAAAATTGCGAAAAAAGAATGGAAAGCAACACGCAGAGATAGCTTGAGTACCTGGACCCTGCCCTGGCCCGCGTCTGCCTCCGCAAGTGGAGGTGCAAAGGAAAGGAAAGAGAGAGAGAGAGAGAGAGAGAGAGAGAGAGAGAGAGTGAGAGAGAGAGAAAGAGAGAAAGGTAAGAAATGAAGAATGTGAGAGTGAACCAAAAGTGCGCCGCGTCGCTTTACTCAATTGTACAGGCTGTAAAATGTATTCGCTTTCAGTAAGCAAGGAAAAAAAAAGAATTTTAATATAGATCGTTAATCGCTAATTAGGGGATATACGTAGAGGGAGAAAGATATAAGGTGAGAAGGATGGTGAGAGTCGTCTCTCGTAAGCTCGAAGAGCTTTATTGCACCTACACGCGAATCGCACATTACCGGAAGACGGGTTACAGCTTTGTGGTTCATGTGGATGGTTCTCGCCCCCCTCGCACCCCTCCTACCGGCCCCGTTCGCCCTGCGGGAATGGAAAACCCCCTGGGACGCGCAACTCGCCCAAGTGTAATAGGGAGCGCATGTAATTAGCAATTGGAGACAACCTCCGTGTCCGAGGATACGACACACTGTAGCAAAGTACTACGCATATTTGCCAGGACGTTGCATAATCGATCGTGAGAGTATCGTGAGAGAAAGAAGAGAGTGAAAGAGAGAGAGAGAGAGAGAGAGAGAGAGAGAGAGAGAGAGAGAGAGAGAAAGAAAGCGAGAAAGTAAGAGACGGAGAAAAAGAGTTAACGGAAAAACTGTATGAGACAAAAGGGTGAATAGGTGCGCGTATGTATGTATGCACGTATGAATGAAGTATGAGAGAGGATAGAAGCGAATGGTAAACGATGCGCTAAGAGAACTGAGACATATAACATAATAAACAAGGACCCTTATTCTCGTCTCCTTTTTTTAGAATGATAAAAATAGTGAGTCGTTACGCTTTATATATTATACATCTCGAGTATATGAATATACGAGTAAACATAACGTACAGAGAAGCAGGTACAGAAGAAGATAAAAAAAAACATGCAGGCATCTTGTCGTTAAATTGTAAGATATTGTGTTCAAACTCCAGAATGTACTCTGATCCCCCTTCCTCAGACTACTATATATTAAATATATTGTGCACTATGCTCCAACTTGTCCATACAAATAAATATATTCAAAAATCTCAAACATCTTTGCCTTTATTTTTTCTTTCGCTGCGTCTTCATTTTTCAGATTATGAGAGACGAAGTTGAGAAATCATGCGGTTTGTCGCTATTAGATTCAGAGGACGAGGCTATTGAAATTGACGACGTCAAAGTATATTAATGGATAAAATAAAAAGCATCCTACAAATTACATACATGAAGTATCGATGGCTTCCATGAATGTGTCGGACTAATTTTAATCTCTCTCTCACCTGACGATATTCCATTACTTTTATTTCGTTACATCCGACAGAAATAAAAAAATCGGTAAAGTAATGAAATTAGTAGTTTATATAAGTGTGATAAAATTCTGATTTTTTGAGGTATCTGTAAAAGTTCTAATAAAGAGAAGAGAGAAGTAGTAGACCGGGAAATAAAGACAAAAAGAAAAAACTGAACATATTTATTTATTAATCTACTTTTATATTGCTGATTATATTCCTTTAAAGTAAGACTTTGTTGACTTTTTAATTTGAATTTTTATTGACGTCAGTAAATATCTGTAATTATTAACAGTGAGCCGGTAACATATTGATTGATAGTATTTTGTGAAGCTAGACTTGGCGGTACTGCTAAATGCGACAATGCCGGCAGTGGCGAAGGTAAACAAGGGTGATTGAGGTTATGCTACGAGTTTCATGCTTTCATTGGTGGATATCACTTTTTATGCTTTATTTACAATTAAAATATGTGGGATATTTGTGTGTTATCCGTTAATATCTTATGTCACCCTCGCGTAATTTTTTCTGTCCAGTGATAAAGCGGATTGCGTTGGTTTTTAATCTCGTCTTTATCTACATAAGCGTGAAACATGGAAGAGATTGATTATAAATTGAGATCAAAGAATCCTATTTTGATATCACATGTAAGTATGGCAAGAGAACAATTAATCACCTATCTGCATTTGTCCTGCGACTGTGTATGGTTACTCAATTTCTTTTGCTTTTCTACAGGCGACATCCAAACTGATTGAGATAATCAAAAAGAAATTGGAAACGGAAGAAAAGAATATTTCAAACGTAAATAATCTTCCTATCTCGATAATCATTTTAGTATTTTTCCTTGGTGTTTGTATTGTTTTCATATATACGTTTCTTTTTTATAGATATCAGAATTTAAATTACTCTCGTCTAAATGCAACAGTGAGGATTCTATAGTTAGCACATCTGCGTGCCAAGCATTGGTTATACTTGGCGAGACTGGATTATGGGACATCAAGTGTGCATTAGCAACATTTATGGCATGCTTATCTTCTTCAAAGTATGTGCATACGTATTAAACGAATACCAGTGAAATAAGTAAGTTTTATTTAACATTATTGCAAATTTTAGAAATTATCAGGCAGTCACTGTGGCAGTAAGTCGATTGTTGATATTAGATTGGAAGTCGCACGATAAATGCATTAAATACACTCTCGAAGTCCCTACTCAGCATCCATTTATCACGATCCTGATTCAGGAAAAGCTCAGCTGGAGGTCCGTACTGAATCAAATGAAGTTCATCATGCATCATCACGACAAACAGTACGCTATTATCATAAGAATGATATTGCATGCACTTATAGGAATATATTACATTATTTGCCTTTGCCTTTATAAATTGGAGTTTTCTCAGTTTCAAATTGAAATAGAAGCATATTAAAAGCATTTATTAAATTTACTGATTTATCCGAATTTCAGAGTTATGGAGCAGAGTGTGGAGCTACTGCGACCAGTATTCGTGCACGTACTGTGCAATCCTTCCATAGATTCGTATGAGAGTTGCAAACGGGAGGCATGGGAGCTTGTAATTAAATCTAGCAACACTACAAATTTACGAACAGAGATCTTACTCTGGCTGTGCACTAATCGAGCGGACACTTGCATTGATGCAAATTGCCGAGTTCTGGAGCTCGCGGATATGACGTTGTCGAAAAGAGATAAGGAGTTGTGTACCGCGTTAGTACCTTTAATCGCATCTTTGACGATACAGCTTTTGGAACACGGTCATGAACCTGTACAAAATTTTTGCACGATATTGGATCTCTTCGAATGCTGTTACAATTACATAGGAAATATTATGATAGTTTTGATGGCAGAAATAATTTTGATATGTCCTGCAGCTTATTTACCTGACGCCCTTCAAATATGTAAGTATATTTATAAAATATGTAAATTCCGATATAATACAGTGATGTTACCTAAAAAAATTGTAAGATTAATTTTGATCAATTTGTGTGACACAATAGGTACAGTTATCGTGGACAGAATGCCGTGCCACGTTATATTATTAAACACGTTAGCTGCAGCCTTGATAAAGTGGTTGGCCTATCCATCGTTATTGTGCTCTGATGCGTTAGTGACAGCGAAAAAATTATTAATTAAGATAATGTCCCAAAAGGAAACAGACAGTGGTAACGGTACTATTTCAAATAAGATGCTGTTCATATTCAGCTATAGCAATGGATACATCCAATTTTATATGGAACTCATCCGCAGTCTATATTCTGTGGAAGCTGACACTCTGTCATGGCTGGAGAACTTGTCTCTCGCGCCAATAGATCTGAGATACATGTGTAAACTGGTCCTGTGCGGGATCTTCCTGCGTAGCGACGAACCTCTCGTTGTGCAGAAAGTCTGCCATATTCTCGTGCAAATAGCGACGGAGATCAACTTCTTCGCGTCGCACGCGCTGTCCCTGTTGCTGCATAAATTAACTAGAACTCATGATAGCTACATGCTGAAATATCTGTTGCTGACTGTGCCGGAGTTTGCCATGACTAAGGAAAATCTACCGATCGTTATCCACACATTGGATACGCTACTGAACAGCGGCAAGTCGCTGAAATATTTTGCAATCCAGCTTTATTTGAAGGCGTTGGAGAAGGAGCCGCGCTGTTATCGCTTCATATCCACCGCGCTGATGGACACCATGGAGAAAGATCACAGTTGGCGCTCGAACGTGGCATGCGCTCGGGCGATAAAGTACATTTGCGACAACCGGCCCGCGCACGGTGAGGAACTTGTGCCGTTGCTGTCGCAAATCCTGAATCGATGCGTTGATCTGAACAGCGGTGCGGCCAGTGCGCTCGCGCTCGACAGCATCTCGGCCCTATGCAAGTCCACAGTGATAGGTACCTTGCATATTGTATCTTTGAATACTGAACTTTTTTTTTTTTAAAGACGTCATGACAGTTTTTTTGGCCACTCTTGTGTGTTTTCTATGATATTCTGTAAAAGAATATCACTTAGTCTTATCACTTTTAATGATTAACACTTGATGATTTTACTTGACAGGCATTTATTCTACGTGGCAAGTGTTAGCACCGAAGATGCGCAAGGAGAAGCGTACGATAGTCCTGGAAAGTCTGTGCGATCTTTTTGCCAATATTCCCTCGTACTTGTTTCGTACGAGTGAGGACCATGACAGACTCATCGTCGACGTCGTGTCTCTTTTGTGGGGTTACACGGTCGGCGATGACATGAGGGTCGCGAGAGCGGCGTTCAAGGCATTAAGGTCTTACCAGATAGAACGAATTCCTCTGAGTGCTTTGCCTTCAGAGTTCCTACCGGACATTGGTGTACAGCGCGCATCCGGAAAGACAGATAATAAAGATAACGAGCCCGCGGACCTGCCGCAATACATACCGGGCACTTGTTGGATCCAGATGCTGAAGAATGTGAACAGAAGTGCCCTATCGGCGGCCGGAGATCTTCTAATTTTCTATATTGGGGACGAATTGAGTGGCTTCAGATCGCGAATATATACTTGGCCACAAGGGGAACCGCAAAACTTTAAGTATCTGCCAGAGAAAAGCGTGATAAGGGCCGTCGGCGAGTATTTGAGACGAAGCGACAAGGCGGATCGGAATAATCACATAATCATAGTCGAGTGTTTGCGTATATTCGCTCATAAGCACAAGAAGCCGTTGCCAAACATAAAGTGGGACTTCTTGAAGGAAACCATGCAGATATCGGAGGCAGCTAAAGAGTATAGCTTGTGTATCGCGAGTCGTCATTGTCAAATCTCGGCGTCGGCGAAATTGTTGACGGAAAGTTTCTTATCTATGTATGCGACCGTATCAGAAATCGATCGATTATTGCTGGACGAGAAACACTTGGTGCTCTACTCGAATTTGGAACACCTGTGCCACGCTATTTCGCCAAATAACTTAAAACAATTTCTCGAAACTTCTCTCTTTTATATCATTAACAAAATCTTGTTGAATGACAAAAAGTATATTCATCTATTTAATTACATCATGTCTTCTTATGTCACCGCTTTCAAAAGCAACGATATACAAATGGGAAATCGCACGTTGCTGACTACGCTTTTGGACGAGATATCGGGAAAAATCGACTTAACGTCCAAACATTTCGAGAAATATTTTGCGGCTGTGATGGAATTGTTAATCAGGGATGTCGAAAGAATGACAGCGCCTGGCACTTGGTGGGAAGTAACCCGAGAAAGACTGAAAACCGCTATCGCTATTAGAGTCCAGACAGCCTTCAAGGGAAATATCAGCGAGCCATTCGCCTGGCTGAATGAACTTGTCAACGTAACCAAGTCTAATCCTGAGTAGGTATTAATAGTAATTATAAATCTAATGCTTGGCCTAATTGCCTAATAAATTTTTTGTTTTTATAGGATGCAAAAATATTTATTAGAAAATATACAAAAAGTGCAGGCTGACTTGAGATCGGAGAAATTCTGCGATCTTGAAATACAAAAAGATTGGATTTTAGATTTTATAAGGCACATCGATGCGCTTATGGTGGGAACTCCAGATGAAAAAAACAATATAACATTTTACTGTGATATTTTATTTGTCTTGGTTATCTGCTTGTCCGGCATGGACTGTTTCCTGCCGAATAAAGAATTGCTAATTACTTCGCAAGACATTAGGATAAGACTGTTTCCACAGGCGATCTCTATGCTTGTTGATCGACAAATGTGGAAATCCATAATACGCCAGGTATGTGTAAATTTGTCTTTCGTCGCCTACAGATTTTTTACACATTACAAAGACTTATTGTTAGTCTCTTGATATTCAACAATTAAAAAAAAAACATTACATTTACAATTGCGGTGGAATTTTTCGTCGCGAAACGAGCGCAATATATGCCTATTATACATAAATATACATTAAATCGTATTGGTTACTTTTTAGATTATGAAATGGCTGAATCACATGAGGAGCAGTTCCGTACCTGATGTATATATACTTGCATTTCAAAGCGCATTGATTTTATTAAGGCATGAAGACGACTATAACTCAGAATGGAAAAATTATTTGTCAGTCAAAACTCGTTTTCAATAACTAATGAAATATAACAAATGATTACATAGGATATATTTTTATACAAAAAAGGAAGTTTTTTACGTTGAACTGATTTACTTATTTGTATTACTCAGACTTGAATTTCACTAACGATATCAAATCTTATAATTGTAATGAACATCTGTAAATACACCTGACATCTTTAATGTCTATACCTTATTACTAATAAAGTAATGATTATATCAAGCTTTGATAAGTTTATACATACATTTAGGTCCAGGTATCCTTATTGTATAATTAAATTCAATTCGTTAAATTGTTAAAAATTTCTATGTTTAAACAGTGACGTGTAGAAAAAAGATATGCTAATCCGTTATCATCATTAAAAGATAAACATTTAAAAAAGGGGAAAGAATACCTTTCTATTATCTTTTAATTACTGTAAACCTTTTTCCTGAATTTTATTAGAGATATGTAGATCTATACGCGACTGAGTATATGTAAATTTTAGTATTAAATTTATTTGTGGAGTCAATCGGGAAGAGAATTTACCATTATCGACTTAGCGCTACTATCACCTGAAAAAATTACGTATAACGAGAAACGGACGATTTAAAAAGATTCTGTTCTACCACTAATTCTCTAATTCGGCGACTTCTACACACTGTTACTTCTTATGTACATCAGTACTTGTTGAAATATTTTACAAGCGATGCCGGTGCGAAGAGCGCGAAAATTCTATTTTATAAGGCTGATTTCGTATAAATGTAAATATCATGTAAATATCAAACAAATCACAGAAAGAAACGTACTTGCTCGTTGTATACAAACTATATGTCATTCGACACTGGTACGCAACTTGAATAGAATGGCGAGCTTAAGTGCATTCATTAGTAAAAGTAAAAATGCATATTAATAATTCCTAACTAAATCGGACGTTCTATTTGCGCGTAGTTCAATATAAATTATTTTAGCGTCATATACCTATCTACAATTTCCTCGTCACATATGCTGGATGTGACGGCACTCATAATGCTACACGGACGTCTCGCTGTTGTCTAATGTCATTACCGTTAGAGTGTTGGGTCTCGAACCAGTTAGAATTTGCTCCTCGGGCGGACGCATCCTGGGTTCCAGAATATTTCTCTTTGTCTCCACGCTCTTCTTGATCGGCGTGCGACTAGGGCTGGACTTCCTGCTGCTCGGATATGATTTCAATAAACGTGCCCTGAACAATCGATAAATTATACCTAAGCTAAATAATCCTTTTTTCAGTAACACTTGAGAGACACACTTATAGAGCATTTAAATGTCACGTCGCATCTTCTTGTATGAAAGACTGGTAGACATTTCAAATCGTACTTACGCGTCCATCAACTTCAGGAACAGGCGAGTGTACACTTGATACTCCTCATCGCCGAATTCGGTAGGGTCGTGTCTCGCGTGTTCGTACAAATCACAGAATTGATGAATTAAACGCTGGCCACTTCCATTTAATGGAGTAGCGAGCGTGGTGAGCAAATACGCCCTCAGATTCTCCGAAGGATGTCTCTTCAGACAGTTGTCGTACCTCGTGATCTCCGTCTCTGCAAAGAGACACGACGTGAAACAGGGGCCAACCCAAGAATGATACAACGATAACTTACCCAAGGTTTTAACGTCATCAACCGCCTTTAATCTATAATAATGAGGTGGGGCTTGTCCACCTGGAGTCAAAATGTATCTAGGGTCGCTGATCAGCTGCGGCTCGTATTGTATCCTAGGTATCACTTCTATTCTCCTCTCTATTTCCTTCTTCAAGGACTGAAAAACATTTTCCGCACGTTTAAGCAACAATATAGCAACGATACAGATACCAGTGGGTTAACCTCAAATTTACATGTTTAAACGTAAAACGTACCTTTTTCGCGTCGTGTCCTATGGGAATGTGAGGGCCCCGACGAGATCTCAAAGCGAACCTCATGATCTGCCGTTTCGCGAAGATGAATAGTAACAATATCGTCAAAACGCCCGCCGCTATAAATATCACTATGGTTACACCGGACAATTCCTGTGTCATTCTCGTACGACAATCGAGGCGGCCTGGCCTCCGCGAATAATATTGTCAACGGGCACCAGTCTTTACGGGAGAATCGTACTTATATCGCTTCGAGAAAATAATGCGAACTGTCATTCGA
The DNA here is from genome assembly GCF_030848805.1 of Temnothorax longispinosus. Classification (NCBI taxonomy): domain Eukaryota; kingdom Metazoa; phylum Arthropoda; class Insecta; order Hymenoptera; family Formicidae; genus Temnothorax; species Temnothorax longispinosus. The sequence continues at coordinate 4,538,736 of NC_092368.1, forward strand.
ACATTCGAATAAAAAAACCTCCGGTCAGCTGATCGGCGCACGGACCACGGACACGAAACCGCACATGGTTTGCGTCCGTGC